>NC_091692.1:7893787-8196818 GCF_041296265.1 Equus caballus | reverse complement strand
TGTCTTCTGGTGAGCAACAGCAAGATGGGCTAATGGCATAGCATTTTTATCATCAGGGCTGAAGTGTCTGAGGCCTGAGACACCAGCTCTAAAAAGTCCTATTAGAAGGCCTAAGACAGAGGGAGGTAGGAATCTTTTCTTAGGAGCAAAGCCAGGAATGGTTTGCTAAGATGTGACATGTAGGAATGTGAGTCCAGACATAAGACAATAAGTCTCCATGATTAGAACCATTTTAATAATAACCACCACTTACTTAGCCACGTATAGTACCATTTAATGCCGCTTTATATACACTGACTCCCCAAAGCTCACATAGTGGATATTATTGTCTCTGTTACACAGATAAAGAAAATGACGCCCAGAGGTTAAATAACTTTCCCAAAGTTACGCACTTAGAATGAGAAGATCTTGCATTCAGACGAAGTTCTCCCTAGCCCTGAATGTGTTGCTCAGAACCACTACGTCATAGAGCCAGGTGGGACTTGAGTCAACGCTAGGACAGTAAACTACAAGTTGAGGACCACTGATGTTTCCTATGCCTAATGCCTGACTTTCTTCCAATGTATGTGAAGTTATAGGTGGAAATTTGAATGGACAAGCTGAAAAAATTACAAAGATAGGTAGATGGGAGCCAAATGGAAATACAAGAACTGCAAATTGCTGAGCGCACAAAAGAATTCTGTGTGCGTATATATATATATACACACACACAACTTGACAGGAGTTTGTCAAAAGCCAAATAAAACCCATTTTCTTGTGTATATAAATTATACACCAAGTGGCATGAATTCCAATTTTACATCTTTAATGAAATGGACACAAAAATTCTTCATCTATGTCAAGACAAAAGGAAAGAACATTTAGAAAAAAAAGAAAAATGTGCGTGTGTTTTGAACGTCAAGCTGCTGCAAAAAGTGGCCTGGAAAGCCCAGTGCTCTTAAGAAGCAGCACAGGGCGGTGGTTGGAAGTGTAGATTCTGGAGCCAGACTCTACATGTTGAGTCCCGGTTCTGCGACATTCTAGCTGCGGTAAATTGCTCAATCTCTCTGCAGATCTGTGTTCTCATCTGGAAAATGGGTCTGATCATTGTTATGAGGATTATTTATGTTCCTATTTGTAAAGCATTTGAAAGAATACTTGGCACGTGGGAAAGCACCATACTAGGTAAGTGTTTAATAAACACTTGACCTTTTTGAGAATTTACCGTAAGTGCAGGTCATCTCCTTTTTAAGACTGGTTCAGCGACTCAAGCAACAGGTATTTTTGGAACACCTGAGAGGTTCAAAGTAATGTTCTTAGTCGAGGATTAGAGTGGCGAACAGACCTGACATTAAACATGACTTCATGGAGATTATCATTAATCCTATAATACCTTATGCGTTATATTAGAATGCTATTCTGATATATTAGAGCATTCTCCAGGTTTTGATGTAAATTTTACTTACATAATTATTTTTCTCACTTGTCTATAAAATCTTGAAGACCCTGAAACATAGGCTTCTATATATTTAAGTTCATGTAAGAATAGAACTCCGGAAATGCCAAGTGAACTAAGAAGGAAGGAAGGAGGGGAGGGAGGGAGGGAGGAGCCAGCAGGGTGGGATGGGGAACAGCACCAGCGGTGGATTCCAACAGCTTAAGCTCAAATCCCAGCCACTGCTGAGTAGTTGTATGACATTAGGCAGGTTACTTAACCTCCCATTCTGGTGCCATCAGCTGTTAATGAGGATAATGATAATAGTACCAACTTTAATGAGGTCTTCCATGAGATTTAAAGAACTAATGATTCTGAAGCCTGTTGCATAATAGATGGCACATAATAATTACACAACTTAATATATTACTATTATAAACCAATGAGAAAAATAAACTTTAGATAAGACATTCTCTAAAGATGATGCTATGATTCAACATGTGTAGAAAGTGTTAAAATTCCTTGATGTGTGTGTGTGTGAAATGATATTCCTATGATTTGCAAATCCTGTGATTTTTATTTGAGCAAATAAAAATTATACCAAACATTCAGTTTATCTAACTTACTACACAGTATTGTAATGTGAAAAAAAGAATTGCAGTGCTGGGTCCCTGCCACCCTGTTATACAGACCAATTGCAGCAAAGCCGATGAATCAGATGCAATTTAGTTTGGCTCAACTAGATCCAGCTGGAAGCTGTTTCCGCACATGAAGCAGAAAAAACATAGACCATAATTTCTGCTTAGATCAGTCAGTCTCAGTCATTCTACTTGGCAAGCAATTGGTCCGACAAATGATTCGTGTGAATGATTCTGTAATGGTGGAGAAAGCACAACCTTTAACCTGTAATAAAGTAGACCTGATACATTCTTGTTAACTCAATACAGGATGATCATCAGGCATGCAGGCTGGAACTTCTCCTCTATACGCCTTCCTGAGTCTCTAAGAGAGCCACATGAATGCTACCTCATGAAAGACAAGAGAAGTCTTTTTTTTGTCCTGGGAGTTATTGAAGATCCATTAAAGACACTAAGGAGTGGCAGGAGAATCACTATAAAACATTATCTGCTTCCTCTGAAGCAGAGTCCCAAAGACAGATAATATGATTCTTTACATATTAGGGGCATGCCCCTAGTGCCTACTAATATTTGGTCTTTGACCCTGGTTCCTGACGCAGAGCTCCTAAATCCCTTGAATTTCCTGGGTGATAGGAGAGTCTTTTGGTCTAATGAGGCTACACTTGGTGGGCTCCTGGATGGGGCCTGGTCGCCAGAAAGACCAACCGATGATCAGAAACTTGAAACTTTAGCCCCACCCCTCATTCTCTGGAGAGGGGAGAGGGGCTCATGTCTACATGATGAAGCCTCCATAAAATCACAAAAATACAGGGTTCAGAGACCTTGTGGATTGGTGAACAGCTTCATGTGCTGGGAAGGTGGCAGAAGCTCCTGTGGTCAGGACCCTTCCAGACTTCATCCTACATGTCTCTTTATCTGGCTATTCATCTGTATCCTTTATCATATCCTGTATTACATAATAAACTGATAAACATAAGCAACTATCTCCCTGAGTTCTGTGAGCAAATTATTAAACCCAAGGAGAGGGTCATGGGAGCCACAACTTATAGCACGTCAATCATAAGTGCAGGGGACAACCTGGGACTTGCAATTGGCATCTGAAGTGGGGGCAGTCTTTTAGGACTGAGTCCTTAACTTGTGGGATCTGATGCTGTTTCCAGGTAGACAGTGCCAGAACTGAATTGAACTATGGGACAATCATTTTAGCCGGCTGGTGTTGGAGAATTGATTGTTGTGGTAAAAACCTACGCATCTGGTCACAGAAGTGTGAATGTGAGACTAAAGGAAAACAGAGAGTTTTTCCCAGACAGATATGCAACCAGACAACGATATGGACTCAAAGCTTTTCTTCCTGTCTGCAAGCTTCTCAAGGGCAGAGGCCATGTTATAATCATTATTACACCTCTCATATATGTCTGAATGCTTCATTTTACAAATATATAATGAGTAGCAGACAGGGTTCAGGTACTGTTCAAGCAACGGAGAATACAGGGATGAGTAACACAGACAATGGCCCTGTCCACTTGGAGCTGACATGTTAATAGAAAGATAATATACACATACACACACATGGGTGTGCAAACACATGCGTGTGTGTGTGTGTGTATTTTCTGAGAGAAATAAGGGCTACCAAAAATATTATAGCACTAGCGAATACATTTTTATCAAAATGAACAGATCAGTGCTTCCTAATATTTTTCACAAAATTTTCCAACCAAAAAAACAGAAAAATGCTAACGTTTGTACCACACACCATGGTAAAAGGAAATGTCTACTTATGGCCATTGATGGCTGACTTGTGACCTCAGGCTACCCGGCCCCAGAATGACTGCCCTGAGGGCTGAGAGGATACCTGGGCTGTTCAGGTCAGGATCTGTGAAAACTACCTGAGCCACCTTAATATAGACTGTGGATGCATAGTTAGCCGGACTGGATTCAGATAGTGGCCAACCCAACAGCACAGCAAGCAGCTATAAGTTACAGCATACTCTGGATGTTAGACATTCAACCTCCACTTCTAAGTCTTTCCCCAAGAACTTGATTTTGTACCCTCATTTTGGCCTGGGAATAAAGCCAGACACTCTTCCTCTCTAAGAGTTGTATTTCTACCCTTGGGCAAATATTCCATGTCATTTTCTGTAGTCCTTTCACCTACCTCAGATCTGTTTTATACCTGTTACTCTTGGATAGCGGGATGGACAGTCAACCATGCTCAGTGGTTGCCTGCTTCTCTTCTCCTCACCTTGTGAAGGAAAGATTGTGAACGTGACAATCTGGCATGTGACAAAAACTATGAAGGGTCAAGAATTTTGTGCCCATGCAGCAAGTCCATAGTTGGTGTGCTGGATTACAGGGTGAAATTCTATTCTCAAAGAGGACACAGGGCAAGACAGTCTTTGGAGACAGGATTAGGGGGAACTCTTTTACTGCAGGAAGCTGGAGGACTCAAAGAGTGATCAATGACAACTAAAGAAAAGGAGCCGCTTATTACACTGAACTAAAGTGAAAAGGGGGTAATGAATTACAAAATAGCCACAAGTTTTTCCCATCCCTGGATGTACACTCCTTTGCCGTGTGACTTTGAAGCTCCTCTCCACTCAGGAAAAATGGGCGTGGCCATGTGAATTTCTTTAGCCCATGGAGCAATGGCAAATGTGACAGAAGATGAAATTTGAAAAACTCTTCTGCATTGGGCTTGCCCTGTCACACTGCCTTTGGGCAATCACTTGGACTCTCCTGCTTAATGATGACAGACGTGGCCTGGAGCCCTAGCCAACTGCAGCATCATCACTTAGGCCACTGGTCACAAACTGAACACACATACATGAGTGAGTCTGCTTAAGAGCAGCAGAGCAACCACCAGCTGAGTCCAGACCCAACTGCTAACCCACTGAATGATTAGCTAATAATGATTGTTGTTTTAAGCCACTATATTTTGAGGTAATTTATCATTTGGCATAAGATGATTGATGTATAACTTGTTACCTATAAATGGGATCCTTCTTTACCAAACATGTTTTACCGAAACGTATATAATTAGCTCTGGGGCTAGGCTACAAGAAAAATATTAATGAAATCTGGAAAAGTGGTAACAAAACAGTAGAGGCTGAAAAAGTGGTGAGAAAATTGCTGTAGCATGTCGGAAAAATGAGGACTCATGTTAGACAGTTGTGAAACAGTTGGAAAAATTGTTTTGTGTGATGGAAAATGTACCTGATGAAATTTTGGATGTATCTACAGAGATCTCCAGGCAGAATGAAGAAAGTGTCTTTTGGTAGGTCCTCTTTGCGTACAACAAGATAGGAGAATACAGAAGAATTGAGAAGACATACAAAGGGCTTGGATTGGACAATAAAGCTTTTCTCACTGGCAGTCTCCCCAGAGTTGTTAGGGACAAGTGACTGATACGTGTGCCCCATTTCTCCTCTTTTTGAATGGAGGTTTTTGTTTCTGTGACATTGTCCCTACATCCTCACTGTGTGCTGAGTGTGTAAGAGGCAAATAACTGGTCTTTTTGGATCATAGGTTTCTGGATCAATAGAAACCACATGTGAGAACCTGCATTTGGATATGTAGAAAATTATAAGATGAAGATTATGGACTTTTGAGCCTACTGCCATCATTGGGTGATGATGGAGGATCCTAGATAGAGATGAGTATAGTCTGCATGTGGAAATAATATATGACCAGTGTGACCAGAGGACTGGCTGTGGAAGAGTGTAAAACGAGTCATAAATTCTTTTCCTGCCTTCATCTACATTCTTGCAAATGGCACCGCAGCTTCTACCATCAAGAGATAGGCTCTGTGTATCCACACAGACCTTGAATCTGAGCTGATTGTGTGGTTTACTTTGACTACCAAGATGTTAGCAATTTTGACACAAGCAGAGACTTTAAAAGAAAATATTTGTGCATTGGAGTTTGTTCTTTTGCTATGCTTGGAACCTGAAGACGAGCACACAAGCTTGCCTGCTGGAGAGTGAGAAGCCACGTGGAAGAGAATTTAGGTATGCATTCAACAGCAAGCCAGCCCCCAGCATAAAGCAGTCAACTGCCAGACATGTAAATGAGGCCAACAACTGCTCACTAAATGCAGATACACATACACTAGTGAGGCCAGATGAGACCAGCAGATTACCATTCAGCGATCCAAGCTCAGTTGTCCGTCTATAGAATTGTAAGTTAACAAATAGTTGTTTTAAGCCACTATGTTTAGGGATGATTTGTTATATAGCAAACAGCTAACTGATACAATGTAGAATGGCCATCTAGGGGCAACACTAGTGCCAGGGCTTGTCCTTGGATCCCATGTATTTTTGACAACAAAGAGATTTTGGAGCACAGGCGAGCTGACTACATTCTAGATCCCTGTACGGAGCAGATCAGGAGTGTTCCATATGTTCCTCTCTCAGGACTGACCACAGCAGGCACAGGACAGAGGTTACAAACATTCAGACTTGAGAAGCTGGGGAAAGCCAGGGCAAAGGAATAAAGTGGTGGATAATGCTGCAGCGCCTTCCATCACAGCAAATGAGAGAATCCGATCAGGCAAGACTTAATTTTACATTTAAATGTTCACTGTGACCAGGAATCAGTGACTTAAAAAATAGCATGTGACTTGGGCACTTTTCTAAATTAAGGATGCTGTTAATATTTTAACTGGAACCTAGATAATTAAATGCTTCTGTTGAGCTCTCTCTAGAGTGGCGGTGGACAATGACTTTGAACTGGGATCCAGATAGAAGATAGTAGCAGGGTGTTTTTCTGTGTTATTTGATGCAACAGTTCACTGGTCAGGCTTCTCTCTTGTCAATGCCCACCTGCTGATATCTGCAGCAGTGTCCTCATCTGGCTAAACTGTGCGCCATTCCCTGATAGCTTCTGCTAACTTGACCCAAGGCTCAGAGTCTGTGAGTGACTGTGGACTCACGCTGCCTTCTAACCAATCAGACAGTCACCTTCACATCCTTTCTGTCTGTTTGTCACAATAAGAGAAGACATCATGATTAGTTTTGTGGATTTTATAGTCTTCGTTATATCGTATCATTACGTTAGTAGGATCTAGTAGAAAACATATGGATCCTAGAGCTGGCTTCAAATTCTGAGTCCACCACTCAATATATCACCGGCCTTGAGAAAGTCGCTGACACGTTCTTAGCTTCTGTCTTCTAAATTGGGGAATGTCACACTTGATTCATCTACCTGGTGGAATTGTTGTAAAGATCAAAATATTATCCATACGACACACATATATATGTGTGTGTGTATTATAAATATAAATGTTTTTAGGATTTCAATAATTATTAATTATGATTATTACTGTTCTTTGATAGTCCTAAAACTCTTGCGATCAGGGCTAAGATGGTAGAATACATTACAATTTAACCCCTTACGTCTTTAGCTGTGCATTCTAGTCCTCAAATTCAGAGCGAAATAGATCCATGTGGAGCAAGTGAAGAAAGCCTGAATGAGTATTAACTTGTTATTGGCTGAGGCAGAGAGATTTTCAGACAGAAATTTGGGGAGGTGGGTGGCGGTGATGTACTCTGAAAGAGAAAACAAATTCTCTTTCTTTCTAATCACTTGCTACTTCTATTTGGGTAATTCATGGTATAAGCAACTCAAAGTCCCTAACTACCTCACAGAGGAAAGGTGTTTCCAACAACGGGGTTACAATGTCGTTATCTTGCCCAACCTGTTTAATAAGCATCCACAAAGCCAAGCCAGTGAATTTCATTTCATGGCCACCAGTTGATGCCAACGAAGAAAACACCTCTAAGAGGAAGAAATAATTTGTAGGAATAAGTGAAAACAGAGATAATTATTTTTCTCTTTTTTCTTTTGCAAAATGCCAATATTTTATTCCTTTCAAGGACCTTTGCCTCTTCAACTTAAATATATTTTGGTAAGTGCTTTTGACTTTGAATATATTTTGAAACATATTTCATCCTTTTTATGCCTCTGATGTCGCACTCTATACAATGACTAGAATGTGCACCTGTTGTATTCGTTCATTTCGCGCATATCTGGTGGTTGGGTGATGCGTATCAGGTACCGGGCCGTGGACCAGGATGCAGAGCTGAGGGAATGGTGCAGTTGCTGGCCTCCTGGGCTCTAAGATTCTACAGTAGTCCCCACTTATCTGCGGTTTCGCTTTCCGAGGTTTCAGTTACCCACATCAACCATGGTCCAAAAATATTAAATGTAAAATTCCAGAAAGAAATAATTCGTAAGTTTCAAATTGCATGCCATTCTGAGTAGGGTGATGAAATCTCGTGCCGTCCAGCTCCACCTGCCGGGGATGTGACTCATCCCTTTGCCCGATGTTTCCACGCTGTAGACACCACCTGCCTGTTAGCCCATTTGTTAGGAAAAATCACAGTATAGATAGGGTTTGGTACCATCTGCAGTTTCAGGAATCCACTAGGGGTCTTGCAACTATCCCCTGTGGATAACAGGGGGCTACTGTATTGCTATTCAAAGCTTTCCACCCCACTTCCACTCGCCCTACCATTCACAGCCCCCTTCTCAGGGATTTCCCTTTCCTCTGAGACTTTGTACAAATGAAAATAATGATAATAACAAAACCAGCTCATTTCCACAGTGTGCTTATTGTATTGACAGGCACTAATAACTGCTTTTCATAAATTACGTCATTTAATCTTAGCATCTTTACAAGGTTCATTTTATAATGATGCCAATTTACAGATAAAAATACTGAGCTGTAAGTGGTAAAGCCAGTATTTAAAGCAAGGTTTTCTTGACTCCAGTGTCCTTTATATACATCATATGGTGTTATCAGTAGTCTTCCCTGTAAATAATCCACCTTCTAAAAATGGATTTTAAGGCCTCTGAAGGCAAGCAACATAATTTTCATTTATATTAATTGATCCATCTTAAGTACACTATCTCAATTAATTCTCAGGACTGCTTATGAAGCAGACATTTTAACTCCACTATAGAAATGAGGAAACTGAGGATCAACCTGGTTAAGAAACATGTCCAAGATCATTTAGCTAATTAATGGTAAAACTAGCATTCAAATCTTAAGTCTAAAATCCATGTTCTTCAGTTGCTTCTTTAAGATTTGAAGAATTTATTGCAAATTTGAACAATGGATTGTGGAGATAAATGCGCTTCCTCAACTGCAAGAAGTTCAGGACAAGGATAACATTAGGGGCATAGGAGTAAATAGAGAAGAAATACAAGGAACCCTGATGTTAGCATCCCATTATAGTAACATTTATTAGTGAATGCCTGTAATTAACTTTTGTTTCCATCTGATTGAAAATGCGTTTTGAAATCTAAAAAGACAGAAAAGTAATGTATGTTTTTATGTAAATAAAATCAAGACTGTATATTACAACGTACAGAAAATATGAATTTAGATTTATCTCACACATTAAGCGTAATAATTAATTCCAGGTAAGTTAAAGAGCAAAATGTAACATTTTTAAAAAATGGCTGACAACCTTGAGGTGTTTTTAGTTTTTTTATTTTCTCTAAAGGAAGCTGTGGTCTGATGGACAATGTTCTGGCCTTGAACTCAGAAGGCCAGAATCCATGCCATAGATTTAGTACTTTTTGCTTCTGTAAAATTTGTTAAATTGCTTAGTTTTGAAGTTGCTGTCACAGTAGTGAGATTAGAATAATGTCAGAATGTTTAAAAATGCTATATGAAAAACTGGGGGGAGAACACACACATACACACAGGCTCACACACACACACATACCCACACACACACAACACATGCCTCTGTGCAGAACGACTGCCAGTCTCTATGGTACCTTTGGAGTGCCCGACTTGGCGTTTAGAATATGGGCTCAGCTTCTTAGATAATAATTTGTAACTGTCTAAAACTATATCTATGTGAAACCAAAATAGCTTACTCTATCAGTTAAAGTAATGAACTGTCAATTAACATGCACATTTGTTAAATAGGTTGCTCAGTGCCAGGTAGTTCAAGCAACTACGGTTAATTGACTGAATTACCAGCGTATTAAATCATCCAATAGAATAACAGAGTAGACCCCTCCTAAGTGCGTGGCCAGCCCGGAGACTCTTAATGAAGCCAGATTTTAATGGTGATGATAATGGTGCTGCTGATTTCTTTGTATCTTATGATTCTTTTCAGCTTACAAATTGTTCTCACACATATGGTCCAATTTAATGGCTCAAAATATCTGACTACATATAAGTATTTGCCTCTCTCTACACACACACACACACACACATATACACACACGCACATGACAGAGTTCTATTATTGAACAAAACAAAGAGTAAAGTTCACACCCACAACCTCTTAATTTTTTAATCATGTAACTTTATGATCTGATTAATCAGTTAAAAATCAAGTGGTGTTTATTCACATTTAAACAATTTTTTGATTAAAAGAATATTTACCTGCGGGTGCCTTTAAATAGTGACTCTCTCTGTCCTAATAAGTATGTTTCTGTTTAATAAAGTTAAAATCTAGACACAGGTTTTGCATAACAATACATGACTGTTTTAGTCACTAGTTACAGCCACAGCGTCTTAAACAACAAAATCTATTTCTCACATGCACAAAGTCTGATGTCAGTCAAATGTCTTTACAGAGCTACTTTTTTCCATGTGGTCACTCAGACTGCTTATTTTGTGAGTACTGCCATTTCAATAAACAAGCTTCGTGGTCACTGCCAGAGAGGAAGGGAGATAATGGAAGTGGCATACTTGTTCTTAAAAGCTTCAGCCTGAAACAAGATGCATCAGTTTCACTCACATTTCACTGGCTAGAAATAGTCACATGGCCCTGCCTGACCGCAAAGGGGCCTGGGGACCAGATTCTTCCTGTGTCCTCAGGAAGGAGAGAATAATCAGAAAAGAAAAGCATTAATAGACTTTACCACAGTGCCTTTGCAAATATTGAGATAACATTTCCTTTTTTAAATAGCAATTTTTCCACTGCTTGCTCTACTTTATAATAATTCAGCATTGAAGTGAAGATTTTTCTTACTTTTTTCAATATGAAATAAAACAGTATTTGACAAGCTTCATGCCTTTAGTTTTAACTACAAATTATATGGCTTAAACATAATGGCAATGCTTCAAAACACAGTTTGGTACACGTCAGTAACAGCTCTTAATGACTCAGAAAGAATGTAATAATCTACTATAAGCAAAACTAATCTGCCATAAAGAGTACAGAAATATCAAATGGCTTATTCTGTGGAAACAAATTCAAATTAAGTGCCTCATTTGTTACATCATATACAATATACACTTTAACATTGCCATGACTTTATATAAACATCTAGCCTCTCAGGGAAATTTAGAAAAATATCACCAAGTAAGATTTCATTGTGAAAAGAAGTAACATGTCTAATGATGCAACTGTTAATTCTCTGTGGGTTTTATTATTATTATGCACAATTATTTATTGAGTTATGGTATTCTGAGTATAACAAAAAAATGAAATAAAATAAAGCTCTCCACTACACCCATTTCTTTGGTAACCAGCACAAATACACACACACACAAACACATGCATGGACGCACATCATCTTTACGTACAATTCAATAAAAGTCCATGTGATCTAATTATCCTACATAAAACTACAAATGAAACACTTTGTCCCTCATCCAAAGACAGCACAAACTGTCCATCTTTCCAGAATTTGTGTAAATCTCATCTACCTTGTCTATTTTTTCTCTTCTCTTCTTTTCTTTTTTTTTTTTTTTTTTTTTAATATTATCCTTTGTCTTTGCGGGTTTAGAGCATTTTTATTCTTTGGCTGGGTTTGGCTCTAGACTGTGGGTTGGGTTAGGTCTTCTGCACCTATATTCTTATTCTGGAGTGGCTATGTGAGTGATGCTCTTCTCATGCACAGCACAGGAGCACAAGAGGACACTTGCAATGGATCTTCAGTTCTCCTCTGGGAACTGGCATGCTATCACTTCTGCCCACATGCCATTGGTCAAAGCAAGTCATCTGAAGCCCCCAAATCAATAGGGTGGAGAAGCATGCTCTGCCCTCAGGAAAGCTATAGCAAGGGTAGGGAAGGGAGGAAAAGTTGTGAACAAGTAGTACTATCTCAAACGAATAGTAATAAATTATATTTATCCTTTTTCTGTATGCTTGTACTTAAATGACTGATCAGGTTCCTCAAATCTGACTGCTCATCAGAATCATCTAGAAAGCTTTTAAAAATATAGAATTGACCATAGTATTCCAGAAACCTATTTTATCAAAATTTTCAGTGTGGACTGCAGAGTTGGAATCTTCTACTCTGTATCATAAATTTCAGCACATACTATTCACAACATTCCTAGACAACATTTCAAATGAATTCTCTTTACATGTTTTAGATCTCTGCTTATCCAGCTGTCTCTTTATTTTATTTTACTTTATTTTTTTTGAGGAAGATTAGCCCTGAGCTAACTACTGCCAATCCTCCTCTTTTTGCTGAGGAAGACTGGCGCTGAGCTAACATCCATGCCCATCTTCCTCTACTTTATACATGGGACGCCTACCACAGCATGGTGTGCCAAGTGGTGCCGTGTCCGCACCTGGGATCCAAACCAGCGAACCCCAGGCTGCCAAGAAGCAGAACGTGCGAACTTAACTGCTGCACCACCAGGTTGGCCCCACTGTCTCTTTATTAATGTGTATATGTACCTAAGAAAAAAATCTGAAATAAATCTCCCAAAACTTTCCTATAGACAATAAAAAAAATTCCAGGAAGAAAAAGAGAACTAAAAAGATAAATATTCAGAATTAAAGGGCACAATGAATACTCTGAGAAAAAAGATGTGCTATCATAAAATTTCAGAATACCAGGGAAAAGAGAGCTTAAAGCTTCCAGAAACAAATCAAATGAAAGTCAAACACAAAGGATTGAAAATGAAAATGAATTAGACCTCTCAAAAGTAACAATAAAAACTAAAAAGCAATGGGACAACGCCTTCGAAATTCTAAGTGAAATGGTTTATGACCTGGAATTATATATGAATGATCAAGTGTGAGGATAATGGAAAAACACTTTTCATAAATACACTGTCTTGAAAAATCTAAGTTCCCATTCATGCTTATATAGGAACTATTGGAAGACGTTCGTCACCAAGAAAAAATAGTAAACCAAAAACAAACAGAACAAAACAACAAAGAGGAAGTGACAGAGTCCAGGAAGAGGAAACAGAAAGGAATCAAGAGCTTTCCTAGAATGATATTGAAGAAAAGTCCATGAAAGACAATTTTGCAGTTGGCCCAATACAAAACCAGTGTAAAATGGATCAGGAGACTGGAATGGGGGTGTTTCCAAGAGAAAGTATAAAATAGATGAGTTACCTGATTGTGTTTGACTATATTAAGAATAGTTACACAGATTGTTTCTGGGTAAAATAAGGATACATAAGCCAGCCGATAAAGAAGGAGGAGGAGGAAGTGGAGGAGCAGACAAAGAAGAAGAAAAGAAGAGGATAAAGAAGAAGAAGAAAAAGAAAAAGAAGAAATAGAAATTATTAACTACAGATAAAAATAATTTTCAAGAAAGGAAATCACATACAGATACAGTTATATATACGTATATATATATACACATATGCATATGTAGACATACATATATAAAACTATATCTGAAAAATGCTGAGGGTCGGGGAGAAAACCTTTGAGGAGTTATTAAAGCTAATTCCTTTCATTTGTGGGGGATAAGAACTTGCCACCCCAAAATGCACCTCTTTGGCTTGATTACTTTTAAGAACAAAAGACTCAGAAAGAAACTTCGACCTCCCTCCCTAACTGCCTAAAAGAGTTTAAGGCAGAAGGCCTGTTGGAGGAAGGAGCCATCACCACAGACAAGTGTAGTATAGTATGAACCAGGTGTGGTAGACAGGGAGAAACCTAGCAAGACCCATTTGATCCGAGTCCGCCCCATTCTCATTATTTTCACAAGGTATGCAAACATTTATTTACCAAACATTGGCTTATCCATCTCCAGGTGAATTGCCTTCATTCCCTTTGAAATCCCAAACCACTACTTCCAACATTCTCTTTTGTCTTTAACTGAAGATGATAGTTAAGGTGGTGGTTTTGGCTATTTTGGCAAGTTACTCAGTTTTCCTGGGTTTCTCCCATGTATACATGTTGTTAAATCTGTTTGATTTTCTCCTCTTATTCTGTCTCATGTCTATTTAATTCTTAGAGCATGCAGAGGAAATTGCAGGGTAAAGGAATATTTCTTCCTCCCCTATAATTAGAAAGCTAATTTCTATTTGAAGAGGAATGCCCTCAAATAGTCTGAGTGCTTCCAGAAATGAGTCAAAATTAAAAGTCAAATGCACAGGACTGAAAATGAGAAAGACATTAGAACTCTTAAAAGTAACACTGAAAGCTGAATTTGTAAAATTTAAAAACCACAATAATAATACAATATATTATTTATAAGTATGGGGTTAAATATTAAAAGGAATAGTTAAATGATTTGAAAATGAATTTGGGGGGAAACAGTATTCAGGAATGAGGAGGAGTGGGGAAGAGAATGCCATCTGGAGTTATATGCTTCATAGTAGTACATACTATACACACGCATTATTTCACTAAATGTAATTTAAATAATATACACAGATCATTTTAGTAAATTTAATTTAATTACTTTTTAAAATTGTGTCCAGTGTTTTCACCATAAACATTTTTGCTGCAAATATTTTTGTTGCATAACTAATAATTGGCCGTAAAGGCAATTTTGCTGTAAAAGACGAAATAATTAATTGATTGACAGTTTTGTTTTCATTATAGCTTTGTTTGATTAGAAATGGTTTTCATTTGGTTATAAGTATTCATCCTAGTGTTTGCATGAAACTGAAACCTCTATTAATGAAGGGAAATACTTTAGAGGAAAAAATAAAGTGTGATGCCAAACAATGATTCAAATCAAGATGCAAAAAAACAAAAAGTATATAATACTATGAATGAAAGACTGGGAAGACAATCTGCTTAGGTCACAATTCACCAAATAAGATCAGTTCTTAGTGCAGTGTTCCCATGAATCCACATACATTTAATACTGAAATATTTGTACTCAAATATTTTGTATTTTCATTTTTTGCAGTCTTTAGTTTTGTTATTAATTTTTCCTGTTTCATCATGTCCTTTTTAATGTCCCCCTTTGTATCTTTTGTGATTTTATCTTTTACAGCAAAATTTCCTTACTGCCAATTAGTCATCCTGCAATAATGTTTGTCGCATAATTGCTTGTGGCAAAGATGCTTGCAGCAAAAATACCTAGAGCCCTTTAAAATACGTACCTGAGCCAATGGGCATTTGGCTCAGTAATATTATTCAAGGCAGACTACGTGAAGTACCATAAGATTTTTACAGATTAATATTTAGTTATTTGATAATTTGGGGCTGAATGTGGACTCAAGACTGGGGATCTAAAATATCCTCTTTCATTTCTCTCTGTCTCTCTCTCTCAGTTATTGCATTATAGTCATAACAAAAGAAGTGTTGTGTTCATTTCACACCATCCAGGAATAAGTGGATATTGTGGAAAATATCTCAGAAGTCTTGTTATGTTCATTGCTATCTCTCAATTATTATTTCACCTGTATTTGATTTGCTAATCAGTTTTAAGGAATTTCACTAAAATCTAATTTAAAGTGCATCTGCTTGATGGTCTTCATACTTCACAAGCAATGACCAGCCCTCTGTTTGTCCCTGGAAGCGTGGCCACAATTTAATTATCTTGGCAGCATGAGGTTTTAAAAGACGGAGAATAGTTGGTGAGCTTTGCTTTCAAATGCCATTCTTTTAAACATTCTAGAAATATTCTCTCTAGAAAAATGACTACAAAACACCCAACCAATAGATCCCAGTTATAAACTAGTTTTAATTTCTAGTATTCCTGCAAGTCTTAAGTGGAAAAAGCACTAAACTTGACGTGGGAAGACCCAACATTGCCCCTAACAATTGTGTAAATTTAGCCAAGAACTTAACCATTGAGGGCCTCAGTTTTGTTATGTAGATGATGAACATTAAGTTATCGATTCAACAAATACGTATTGAATGTTTAGTGTTTTCTGGCACTTTGTATGCATGGGGGAGCCAAGATTGAAGAGGACAGGAATGGTCTTTGCCTGGAAAACAAAAATAATATCAACTAACAGCATTGTTGCAAGAATAAAAACAAGATCATGAGTGCAAGCGTTTTTAAGACTGTAATGCATTACAGAAAACCGGAGCTTTATTACTCTTGCTAACCTGACCGAATGAGAATTTTTTAAAATGTCAAATGGTGGTAAAGATTTACTCAATAATATAAATGCATGCCATCAAATTGATGTTACTCTCAGCTTTTAAATATGCACAAGATTCTCCCATCCATATAGCCCAAATCCTCCTTCAGACACAGCTCCATCTCTACCTTCTTTTTCAGAGGAAACTTCTGAAAGAGTTGTCCATTCCAACAGTGTACATTTCCTCACCTTCTACTTTCTTGTCCACTTTTTTTTTTTTAATCAGGCTCCCATCCGCATTATGCCAACAAAACTACCCTCACTAAGGTCACAAGTGATCTCCTTACCAGTAAATCCAATAGATATTTTCAGTTTTCTTTTTTTATACTCTCAATAGCAATCAACAGTGTAGAACACACTCTCTTTACAGCACTCTTTTCACAAGATGCTGTCACGTGGCGCTCTTCTGGATTTCCTCCTTTTACTCTGGTACCTCGCCCAAGTCTGCTCTGTTGATTGCTCAATCTTTACCTAAACACTAAATTTACCAGGTCAAGTCTCAGGCCTGGAACTTCTGTTCTCACTCTATACTTTTTCCCTGGATGATCTAATGCATTCCCACCACTATATGAAATTAACTCACAAAATAACACCTCCTGTGAGGGGGCTGGCCCCGTGGCCGAGTGGTTAAGTTCACGCACTCCACTGCAGGCGGCCCAGTGTTTCGTTGGTTCGAATCCTGGGCGAGGACATGGCACCGCTCATCAAACCACGCTGAGGCAGCGTCCCACATACCACAACTAGAAGGACCCACAACGAAGAATATACAACTATGTACCGGGGGGAGGGGGGTGGGGCTTTGGGGAGAAAAAGGAAAAAATAAAATCTTTAAAAAAAAAAAAATAACACCTCCTGTGCAGAACCATTGTCTAAGTTCCAAGCCTGAACATCCAATCAAGTATCTGGCATCTTTTGTTATATATCTTTAAAGCACCTCAAGCTGATAAGACACCATTGAAAACCTGATCTTCTTGAAACCAGGTCCTCTTCCATGGTTCCTTGCTCTGAAGGATATCATTATAGAGTCAGATATGCAAGACTTAAGAGCCATCCTGATCACCTTCTCATCATCTGTCACTTTTCTTTTCTAAACACCTCTTTAATTCACTCACTTCCCTGCCTGCCTCCTCCCACTGCCTCATCAGGTTACTGTCATCTCTTGCCTGCTGTATGACAATAGCCCAAATACTGGTCTACCTGCACCCAACTACGGCCCATTCTCACCCTGCAACCAGAATGACTTTTGAATTCTTTAAGCCCTTCCTATTGTTCTAAATATCCAAAGTCCTTCACCTGCCTGAAAGGTCATACATAACCTCTCCGGTCTATTCTTCCAGCTTCAACTTGGGCCATCCTTCGTCTTGCTGAATACTTTCCAAACTTATTGGCCATTTTAGTTCACTGAAGTACCCAGGAACCCTCTTTTCTGTGGGACCTTCGCACGTCCTCTTCTCTGCTGGGAATGTTTGTCCTTCCTCTCCTCAGTGAATTTACTTACATGGCCCTCAGACCCTCTCCCCAAAGAATCCTTCCTGGGTTCTTGATTTAATCAAATCCTCCGATTAACCCCTCACAGCCCCTGGTATCATTCCTTCATAATACATACAATGGTTTTAATTTTCATTTATCTTGTTATTATCTTTTTATTTTCTACTTCTTCCACCAGAGTTTCAGTTCCATGAGTTCAGCAAACACGTCTGTGTTTGTGCACTTTATGTTTCAGACAGCTAGCAGAGGGCCTGACGCATAATAGGCACTCAATACGTGTTTGAAGTGAAAAAATGAATGCATGAGTCGTATAAAGCCATACAACTCTCAAAGCCTGAAAACCGGACACTAAATGACTATAACGAATCGCAGCTGTAAATACAATTTGTGATCTTTGAGAACGCCGCTCTCAAAACTTTTAATCTCACAAAGGTAAATTCACTCAATAAATACTCAAATTAAAATTAATTAAATAAGGGCCAGCCCCAGTGCCTAGTGGTTAAGTTCAGCGGGCTCCACTTCAGCAGCTCATGTTAGGTTCCCAGGCGCAGACCTACACTGCTTGTCTACCAGTGGCCATACAGTGGCAGTGGGTCACATATGAAAAAAAAATAGAGGGCCAGCCCCATGGCCAAAGTGATTAAAGTTCCTCACTCTGCTTCAGCAGCCCAGCTTCACAGGGTCAGATCCCAGGTGCAGACCTACTCTACTCATCAGCCATGCTGTGGAGGCATCCCACATATAAAGTAAAGGAAGAGTGGCACAGATGTTAGCTCAGGGTGAATCTTCTTCACCAACAAAAAGAAAAATTAATTGAATAAAAGAACAAGGTTGATATCATCAGCATCATCTTTGATTCTGTAAGTAATAAAGTACACTCAGCAGAAATACATTTTCATCAATACCAACAAATTGCTATGGCTTGAATCAATTCCAACCCAATAGGTTAATAAGGTATTTTCCAGATATCTCACTAAATACTCAACATTCATTGTATCTTTATAAGAAAAAGAAATAAACAAAACTTCATGGTGGAAAACACAATTACCTGTCAGCCAAGGAACCTAAAACTTAATTTTCATTCTACCACCAACTAATAGTTTGCCTCTGAGCAAGTTTCTTCACTTTTCTTCAATCAGTTTATTAAATAAAGAAATTTGTGATTTCTACATTCTGCCAGCTTCCACAGTGTATGAATAAATGATCACTTTCTTGCTGGTACTAGGAACTCGATTGAGCGGCCTGCTCTCTGCAGTTCTACCAGATCAATTGCTTAGAAATTGCCCAATCACACAAATGGCCCCTGCTACATTGTTGCAAGTGAGAGGATATTTCAGAGCATGTTTGTTTCTGATTTTTAAATTCAGTTCAGTCTTACAATGTAACTTCAAGGGAAATGGCCCCACCGCCCAAAATGATGCCCTTTTATTACTTCTGGTTTGAGTTTGGAAAAATGATTTAGAACCTTATTTTTGAACTTCCAATCAGGATAGCATTGTAAGTTCACCCTCTGATGTTACCTCCACTCTAGATATACAGCAACGATAGAAAAAACATGAAAGGAGAAACACTTTCTAAAAGATAGTCATGCTCAAGCACAAGACAAACGTGTCTGTTGGCCAGAATCAAATACAAGTGGGGCTGAAGCCAGCAGCCTGCTGGACTCCAGATCAGGAAGCATGTTGTGGCAACCTTGAGTCTTCATTTGTTGGGGGAGAATAGGCCACCTTAAAATATCCCATATGGCATATTGATTATTTTGAATTAAAGTTACTTGAGAAGTAGCCAATGCAATGGAATTCTGACCTTTCTCTCTCTGTTCTCCTGAAAGCAGGAAATAAATCTGCCAAGTGAAAGGGGCTCTGCCTGCATCCTTATCACCAGAACTAGGGGATTCAGGGCTGAGAAGCCCGTATAAACAAAACTTGTTACTTCTTTACTACCCCAAACCCAAACTCTGCTTAAATTACTTATTAATTGAGCAACCAAACCTGTTTCTCTGTCCTATCAAATCCTCACAAATTTGTCTCTTTGTGTAAAAAGATATATCAACTGCCTGCTTTGTTCACTCTCTAAGCATCATTTTTTATGATCTTCCGTGCTCATATATTAAATTGGTTTTTCTTTGTTCATTTGGTCTTGTGTCAAGTTTGTTATTAGTCCAGCCATAAGAACTCAAGAAGTGTAGAGGGGAGAATTGCTCCCTCCGAGACACATTGCTCAGGAAAATGACAAGAGTCAGGAGCCAGAGTTGCTTAAGGTAACTGAGGATTAGATATAGTCTTGGGAAGTTTAATAAAGAAGAAGGTAAGGAAATACAATCTCAAACCAGATCATGGACAAGAGCACCCTCTGACTCAGTGACTATATCTGCATTATAGCTTACATCCCCTTGGGTAAGGAGCATGAGTTCCCAATTCAAGACCGGGCCATTTTCTGGGAGTCCGGGGCAACTAAAAACCCTCAAGAAAGAGAAGAAACACAAGTAAAATTCAGGAGAAATACTGATATCAAATTAAATTTGGAAGTGATTTTATATATGATGGTGGTCTTCAAAGAGATAAATCAGGGAATAACATCCATTAAAAAAGAGGAGAAGGTATGAAATTAAAATGAGCAGAAATCGAGGCCAGTCCCATGGGCCAGTGGTTAAGTTTGGTGCACTCTGGTTTGGCAGCCCAGGTTCAGTACCTGGGCCTGGACCTACACCACTCATCAGGTGACCATGCTGTGGCTGTGTTCCACATACAAAATGGAGGAAGATTGGCACAGATGTTAGCTCCAGGTGCATCTTCCTCAAAAAAAAAAGAGCAAAAATGAAGACAGGCCAAATAAAAATATAATTTACTAGAAATTCTAAATAAGAAGATATTTCACTGAGACAATCTAAATAAATATTATGAATTTTGTACTAGACACAGCCAAAGAGAGAATTAGTAAGTTGAATCTAAAGCGTTGTTTCAACAGGGTCTGAGTGGTTGAAAATATGGTGATGTCTCCCCTACTTTTGTTGCTAGCTCTTCAAGACCAGAAACTTTCCATTCACTCATACAACAAATATTTATTGAATACATCTTTTGCTTAGTTACCTCAAAATGAACATTTCCAAACAGGTTCTTTTTACCTTATTATCAAAAACTGAAAGCTGAAGGCGTAATTTCCTCCATTAAGTAACCTCGTTAAAACACAGGCATCTGAAATATTTTTTATGGTTTTATTATCAAGTTTACCTTACAACTCCAAAATATGCAGTATTTCTGTTATTTTATTGAGAGATATTTTAACTTCTTGATGCAAAATTTCTCTATATTTAGGAAAGATTGAATTGATTACTCCTAAATCATTAAATAAATAAATCCATTTCTTTCCCAAATATTTTATTTTTCAATTTTATTCAGAGACTAGAAGATTATATGCCTCTACCAAAATGTAAGTTCCTTGGGAAGAAGGATTTTTGTTTATTTTGATTTTTGTCTACTTTTGTTCAAAAAGAACAGTACACATAGAACACTACTTGGGTCATAGTAAACTCAATAAATATTTGCTGAAAAATTAAATGGTTCTCAAATAATACCTTGGTTTTGGAATATAGCAGGCATTGAAGTAGCTGATGTTTTTATTATAAATGCCATTACATTAGTGTAATGCCATAAAAGATTTCTTACGTATCACTCTTTCTTAAAAATTTAATCTATATACCACTTTGGATTATTTGGGCAGAAGAAACTGTCTCAAGCTGACTTCAACAGAAAGAAGGATTCATTAGAGATGCCATGAGTCACCTCTGAGTTTGTTCCACTACAGCACCTGCTTCATTCTTTCTCCCTGCACTCCAGCTTTATCAACTGTCCAGATGCCATAGTGGAAAATGAGCTTTCACAACTTGTGGCATTGCCTTCAAGCCTCCAGCCACTAGAACTGAAAGAGCACAGTAAAATATTCAAATTTCTGTAGACAGGCTCATTATCCTAGCTTAAGTAGTCGTTTATCCTTAAACCAACCAGATTCAGCCAGAGAGACCAGGACCATGAGACTTCTTTATCATTAGTGTTTATTGGTATTGGGTCAGATGTCTTAGTTACAAAGAGCTCCTGGGAAAGTTAAGGAGTTTTGGTGAAGAAAAATGAGAATGAAAGACCTTCCAGATATAGGGTCCAAGGTTTTCTAATAAAGAAAGGTGGAGGACCTGACAATGACGTTGCTACTAATTCAGCCCCATGCACTAGAAACCTATGTATCTTGACAAGATCTTGGAGCACACATTTCTCCTGGAAGCCCATGACTGGACTACTACCAAGGGCATTTTTCAGTATTAATATTTGATGGCTGTTGTTAACAACAGCTGTCTATCTCTGTCTCTGTGTGTGTATGCCTGTGTGTGCATATGTGTATGTATATGTGTGTGTGTATATGTACATATGTATATATATACACACATATAAATGTACATGTATATGTTTACACACATATGGAATAACAGAAATACATAAATATGTAGATCCATAAAAATATAGAAATAACTCTAAAATAAAGAGACCATCTGTTATATACACTTTAAACATTAAAGGTAATTAAATTTTATTTGAATTTAACAAAAAATAGAAGAAATTACCAGTCTTTTCAGATAAAGGTATTTCATTAAAAAATATGTGTGATTCTACAATATTCCTCGAAGTTTCAGGAATAAAAGATTATTTAAAATACTGATATTAGAACAATTACGGCATTTAAAAAATACTTTTCCAGTTCAGACAGCTTTGATTTTCTTTCTCTGATGAGAGAGGAACTGATTAGCATTCTTACGTTTCTGCACACCTCCTCTCTCCCTCACTTTTCAGTCTTTGATGCTTGTATTATCTTTGCTTTGTCTGGATGAATGAATGACATTTACATTCTCACCTGCTATCATAACTTCTTTCATTATTTTGTCTTGTTCCCATACTTTATTGGATTAAATTCTTACTGAAAGGATTTAAATACTTAAAGCCATTTCACCGTATTTGCTCCATTGTTAAATTCTGTCTTTTGATATAGTTCACATTTGGCTGGATTTCAGTGAATTTTTTTCCTTTTCTTCAGAGGGACTTATGGGTACCATATGACCTTTCCTTTTTGAGAAAGCCTCTCTGTGGCATTTATTCTTGAAACCTGACTTGGATGAATGCAATAAACTTGCATTGCACTTTTTAATCCCTTGGTACTTTGTAGACACTGTTCCATTGAAGGCTGCTATGGGAGAGAGGTGAAGTCCTCTGAACATTCTCCCTTCATGGGTGATAAATATTTTTTGACCAGATGATTGAAGTCTTTTTTATCTTTCTAGTTCAATAACTTACCTGGGATATGTCTCAGGTTCCATAATTCTGAATCAACTTGTCTTTGTATATCAAGGTCCTTTCCATTGATTGATCTAGCCTGTTCATTACAGACAAATTTTAATCAATTGACTCTGAAAACACTTCTTCCTATTTCATTTGTTGAATTCTCTACTTCAAGGCTTGTATTACCTCTATGCTAGATTGCCCTTTTCTCTGTTGCTGGACTATTATTTATTATATCCAATAGCTCATTTAATATTTTTAGCTTTTTTCTGTACTCAGTGGGATTGGTATGTATACTTTAAGTTTTGATAGATAGTACCAGATTATACACCAAAAATACCACAAGATCCAGCTATTCCACTACTGGATATTTATCCAAATAACATGATGAAATCAATAATTCAAAAAGATGCATGCACCCCTATGCTCATTGCAGCATTATTCACAATAGCCAAGACATGGAAGCAACCCAAGTGCCCATCAATAGATGAATAGATAAATAACATATGAGATAGATAGATATATACACACACACACACACACAGTGAAATACTACTGAGCCATAAAAAGGACAAAATAGTGCCATATGCAACAGAATGGATGGACCTTGAGGGTATTATGCTAAGCAAAATGTCCGACAGAGAAAGAGAAATACCGCATGATTTCACTCATGTGTAGAAGATAAACAAACAAACAAACACATAGATAAGGAGAACAGACTGGTGGTGACCAGAAGGGAAAGGGGTGGAGGGAGGGCGAAAGGGGTAAAGAGGCACATATGTATGGTGACAGATGAAAACTAGACTGTTGGTGGTGAACTTCGTGCAGTCTATACAGAAGCTGAAATATAACAATGTACACCTGAAATTACACAATGTTATAAGCCAATATGTGCTCCATAAAATAATTTTAAAAAATACTAGAGAAATTCACCACCAGTCCCCAAATTGGGCTTTGAATACCGTTGAATGGTAGATTCTCAGCTCTCCCCTCAACTGCCCAAAATGACTTACTTTCTGGGAGGGGAAGGGAAACCCAAATTTAATTAAATAAAGGAAAAAACAAAGGAACAAAAATTTCTCAGATACCTTGATTCAGTGTCAGATGAGAATCACGGGCCTTCACCACTTGCTTTCTTTTGCCCTCGCAGCCAGGGAACTCCAGTGTGCCTCCCTTAAATTAGCTGCCTAGCTCTATGTCAGCACCAGCTGTGATGCATTCGCCATATAGTCGGGTCAGCTGAAAAAAATCTAATGAAAATCAAACAGTGAAACAGCCAGAGCACTTTCATCTGAGAATGTCTGAGAGGAATAATAAGGGACACTCTCAACATACGAAAATCGCCCAGAATCCCATGGCTGAAGGCACCATATCACCCTCTTCATTATATTTCCTGGGCTGTATTTTCTCATCATCATAGTTATCTACTAACACCATGATAGAGATGTCAGAGTCATTATCTTTTCCTGCTTTATTAAAATATTCATCTAAAGTTCCAAATACAGTGAAAGGTAATAAATCATACCAGTTTTTGATTCAAAGCATTGCAGAGAGGATTTTTTTCAGGATTCTAAACTGTTATGTTTAGACCTCGCATCTGAATAAGATAAGAGGTCAATCAGGGAGAACACCATGGGCACAGCTGCTCTGCTTGGCCAAGATTCCTTATTGCCTGACATAACTAAGAGGTTGGGGTCAGGTCCATTTCATGTTTGTGTCTGACCTTTGCTTTCCTTCTTCTTTGATTGGACATGCATAGCCGTATGATTCATATAATCTCTTTGAGGCTGTAAACACAACCTGTTCACCTCATTTCCAACAGGTCATCATTTGAAGCTGCAGAGACAGCTCTGCCCTGGAAATTTTGTAACGGTCCCCTGCCTCAGCCCCAACAAGAATGTTTAGAAGACGACCAGTGTCCACGTTCCCCCAATGAATCACTATGCTTTGGGTCTTCTGAAGGTTAATTTCTTTTCAAAAGAAGATTTCTGTATCTCATATTATCTAAAATCAACATTGTCCTAGAGATAGGTGGACACAGGGAAGAGAAATCGGAGCCACAGAAAGTCTGATTTTGCCTATTACCCAAGGTCTCCTTAGTTATCTGTTTGATATTTTTCATCATTTTTAAAAATGTTTTTACTCAGCATCTTGAGTCCTATCATTTTGGCATCACTGGATCAAGTGCCATATGCGGAGCCCTACTCCAGCTGCATAGCAGCTGTGCAGTGTGGCGTAGTGCTGAAATTTACACAGACCTGAATTCAAATCACAGTCCCGTCACTTGCCGTATCTGTGAAATGCTGTGCAAGTCATTTAACTTCCATGAATGTCAGATTTCTTACACGTGAAAAGGGGATAACTAAAAAAGAAACAATAAGGTGAAGATAACGATGATGAAGATCAGATCCCTGTGACCTGTGCAAACCCTTATGGTGCATTTGTGCTGATTAGAAAAATGCATCCTTTCTTCATCCCTTAACTCTACATTCATCTCAGAAACTTGTAATGTTCTGATTTTGTTAAAATAAGCCACCATACAGTCATCTGATGGAGAATTGTCATAATAAATGCATAACTATATGACATCTATGATGAGAATAGCGCCTTTAGAAGGGGTACCCTTGTAGAATGGATGACCTACATAACCAAATGAAGAGTAAGTGAGATGATGTGTGTGAAGTGCCCAATGTGAGACATATCTTGAGTTCTCAAAACTTGTTGACCATTACAATCAAAGAATTTGTAGTTGGTTTATTTTTCTATACCAAGAATATCAGTGAGACTCTCAAGGAATATTTGTTCTTTATTTTATTTTAATTTTTTAAAGATATGACCCTATAAATCCATTGCTTTCTGTAACCTAGAATCAAAACCAACTGGAAGATGCTGGAGTGAAACAGAGATTAGCATTGGTTAGACACAGTAGATACAGATCATGCCATCCAAATTCTGGCTGTTTAGGGTGGTAGTACTAAGTTTTGGAAGAAACTCTAAGTACCAGATGGTAAAGCAGGGTATGGAAAGTCCACATTTGGTGTCCAGACCTATGTTTGGATTACAATAACCGTATGAAATAGGTATCATCATCATCATTACCATAATTTTACTATTATTATTCCTACTTTACAAATAAGGAAAACAAGGCTCACTAACTTGGTCACAGTCACACGGCCAAAAAGTAATGGATTTGGGATTCAAAATTCAGATCTTTTGGGGCTGGCCTGGTGGCATAATGGTTAAGTTTTCGTGCTCTACTTCAGTGACCCAGGGTTCACTAGTTCAGATCCCAGGTGCAGACCTAGCACCACTTGTCAAGCCACACTGTGGCGGCGTCCCACATAAAATAGAGGAGGATTGGCACAGATGTTAGCTCAGTAACAATCTTCCTAACAAAAAAAAAAAATAGATTTTTTTAACTCTGAGGTCTTCGCTCTTAACCACTGCTATTTCCTCCCCAGGCAAGAGATGCTGAAGGTCAGAGCTAGAACAGAGACCAGAGTTATAGATAGGAGAAGACATATCAGAGAGATGTGTAGAAGCTAAAAGCATTTGCACTTGAGAGATGTGTTGGAGAAAGAAGGGTCAGACATAATTTCTAGATTTTAGTTTAGATGACAGCATACACCACGAGTCTCTAATTGAAAAGAAAAACCCAGAAGAACAGGTGTGAAAGGAAGAATTTAAGTTGAGTTTTGTATGAATTTTAGGAACCTGGGGACCATCCCAATAGAATTTTCCATTGGCAATTTTATATTTAGTTTGGGGATATTTTAGGAGAGATCAAGATTGGAAGATATTTGGAAGTCATAGCACATGAAGATAGGTAGATCTTAAGAGTGACTGAGACCATTCAGAAAGATTTGTAGAATTACATTAGAAGTGCACCCAGGACTGAACCCCGAGGAGCTCATTTTCCTCAGGAATTGACTAAGGGTAATCACGGAGGTAAAATTAAAACTGGAAAGTTGTGGTATTAACAATGGTAAAAAAGAGAGTGTCTCAAGGAGGCAATAGTCAGTGGGGAAAAAGAGATTAACAAAGGGAAAAGGAGCTGACTGTGGACAATAAAAAGAATTAACCAGTGTGAAGGGCCCAACTTAAGGAGAAGTCACAAACTGGAAATGGCATATACTCACATGAGTTTGCAATCTTCTCAAAGAGTATTTAGTAGTTGGATGGAAGATTTCAGCAGAAGATGGACAGAGCAAGAAAGGACCAAGGTAATGATATTCAGGATAAAATGTATAAGTGCTGGACCATGCCTATCTAAGTAGGACATTAAACGAGTCTAAAACAAAGATTGTGTACTGGGTGGAGTAAGGGGAAGGGAGATAGGGACCATTAAGGCTGGAAAGAATCTCAATGAGTTTGGAAAGCATAAGAAGTTGAGATCAGTGAGTGGAAAATAAAAATTTAAAATTCCACACATGGAGAAATGCTAGATGATAACAAAAGTTCAGGTATGACTTTACTAGTGAGGAAATTATGTGAAGTGAAGGTTAAGTTTTATAGAGTTAAAGTTAAGTGTTAGGTTGCCGTTGGGTGTAATCTAATTTCCCAGGATGGAGACTGGACTTGTGCTGGTCAGGATGACCATGAGGTGGAGGCCAGCGTCCACAGAGTCCACAATGTCCCCAGGTGGATGACAGCGTGAAAAGGGAGGCTAGCAAAGCTGGGAGGAGTGAGCATCCTAGGAGGAAGGTGTTTTGTGAGAGGACACGGGGATGAAGGTTCGAGCAGCAATATGGATCTTGGAAAATGCACACACTTATTTCCAAACTCTGGCTTACTAACTATGGGATAAAAAGTGGCCTGTGCTTAGATATATGAATGAAATCAGCTCTTTAGGAAAATAAATATGTTTTGCTTCAGCTAAGAAGGGAGGAAGAATACGAGAGGAGGTGAAGAATTTAGGAGAGTTTGTTAAAGAAAAAACCTACCATCCAGAGAGAGCAGGAGAGCCCAAAATTGGGAAGGACTGGGCGAAAGGAGATAGAGGGATAACAGGATGGAAGGAGGGTGGACAACATGCCTAGGGTGGCTTGTCTCTTAGGTGCCAACTAAGAACTGAGAAGGTAAGAACCCTCAGGGAATTTTCTGGTCTAAATTTCACAACTGTGGTAAAAATTATTTTGGGGCCTAAAAACTTTTGGCCAAGAACACTAGGTGATGTGGGCCCAGGTTTCTGCAGCATTTCCTCCCTGCCTGTCGAGATACTATATGTGGATTCCTGGGGATGTCTAACGGGACAAAATATTTGAAATCAGAAAATGGGTTTCCAGTCATACTACGTCATGCCCAGGTGCGTTTGTCTGATATGGTGGAAACAACTTGGAAACTGGAGTCAGAGAGACCCGGATATGAACACTAGCTCCACAAATTTTGAGCGATATTCAGTGGGTAATCAACTTTGTGAACTTCCTTTTTCTCCCTCACGGCTTTGCTGTGAGGAGTAAATAAGACAACTTACCCGAAAAGCTGGGAAATCTGTATTAAAGTCAGCTTTTGAAACAGTTAATTCCTCTCCTCTTATAAGTATCAGATAAGACGGGTGGTAGGCTTGCTGTTTTCATGCTATTTTGTGGGAGAACATTTGGTCTTTCTTAGACAAAGACCACGCACTGCTTCTTAATTATCCTTTCTGCTAGAAAGCTGTTTTCAGAAAGCTGGCAACAAATGCTTGTTAAATGACTCAACGAACTGCTTCAGATCACCCTCCAGCCTCCACTCTCTGAACCCACTTGATGGCGGTCAACTCTGGTGTTGACCTTCAAGGGATCAGAAGCTAAAGACTGTCCTCACGAACACAGGCATTCACGGCAGGGTCGGCTTCACCATTCAAAGCTCACCCAGTAAAAAGCAATCAGTGTTCAGAGAAACCAATTAGAGTGAGGGAAAGCTGATCTTATTTCAGGGAACATCATGAAACTATTCTTAGTTCTGTGTTTCAAAGACTGTTTCAGCAATTCCCCGAGCGTGCAGACAGGCAGCACAGCAACGGCGTATTCACTTCGTGAACAAATTCCCTGTGCTCTTACTACTGTGCATGGCCTGACTGCAATATTTTTTTGAACCAAAACAAGGAAACTCTAAATGTATTTATGTTGAGAAACTCCTTGTTACGAGTTGAATTGTGTTCCCAGCCGCCCCAAATTTCTATGTTGAAGTCTTAACTCCCAATAGCTTAGAATATGAATGCATTTGGAACCAGCGTCTTTGCAGATGTAATTAGTTAACATGAGGTCATACTAGAGCAGGAGGGACCCCTAATCTGCTGTGACTAGTGTCCTTATAAAAGGCAGAAATTTGGACACAGACGGGCTCACAAGAAGAACAACATGTGAAGGATGAAAAGCAGAGATTGAGTGATGTTTTTATGTGCCAAGAAACGCCAAACATTGCCAGAAAACCAGCAGAAGCTGGGCTAGAGACATGGAACAGATTCTCCACCACTGCTCGCAGAGGAAACCAAGCTTGCCAACAGCTCCGTCTCAGATTTCTAGCCTCCAAAACCGTAAGACAATAAATTTCTGTTGTTTAAACAACTCAATTTGTGGTACTTTTTTATGGCAGCCCAAGGAAACTAATATACTCCCCAGCCCACCACTATCCCCATGCTGAAACCACGGACAATAAAATGGGCTGATACCAAACCAGGAAGCTCCATGACATCAAAGGCCATGTAACGATTGTTTGCCACTGTGTCCCTTAGCACCTACAACCAGGCATAGTACCTAACAGTCATATAACTATTTTGTCAGTGATTGGTTAGATTTATTTGATCTGTGTACCAGCTACCATACGCATATTCTTTTTAACTTTCTCATTCAGTAACTAGTTTTTCACTGGTCAATAACTATTTTGTTTTGGTGATTGGTTCTATTTATTCAATCTACGTGCCAGCTACCATACACATAAGATTTTTAACTTTTTCGGCAGTTGTGCAAGTTAGCCACCGTTAATCTCACTTTTGTAACTGTAGAAACTATGATTCAGAGAAAATAATGTATGAGACAGAATGAGCATAGAGTCAGAACGCTGTCAGATTTGGTTCTGTCCCCGTCATTCAGTTATGGTGTGACTTTAGGCAATTGGCTTAATCTGTGTGAGCTTCATTTCCTCCATCAGTAAAGTAGAGATGGTGATAAAACGTACTTCAAAGGCTAGTCCTGAGGGTTAAATGAGATGCCACATGAGAGGTCACGTGGAGCAGACACTCAATACATAAAATTCAGTCTTTTTTGATTATTAGTGTGCTAAGAACACTTAACATGAGATTTGCCCTCTTAACGAATTCTTAAGTGAAATAGGGACTCAAGCCTGGGAGAAATATAAAGTGGAAGATAAAAGTCAGCAGCTAGATCAGGACCAAGTGACTGATATCCCATGTTTTACAAAGTATAATGAATGGGCCCCTACAGTCCACAGATGCCCATCTCTTTGAGGAGGTGCTTCAGCCAGAAGCACAGAGCCTCCAATAATCCCCTAAAGTTTTGTTCCAGGCCTTAGTCACAGGGAAAGATGACGCTTTCTGGGATCTGGGTACCTTCTCATTACAAATTAAGGAGAAATTTTCAATTTTGTCTATTTATTTTTATGCCAAGAAGCAACCTGTTGAAACACTTCAGTGACCCATCGTCATCCAATATCATTCTCCCTTGTTGACAAGAATTCTTTCATAAATGATGACTAAGACCCATATTTCAGTTCTTGGATGCAACCGGATACGGACTGAAGTCACATGCAAGCTCAGATGGACAAGGGAATCCAGCCTGCTTTATTGTTAACATCTGAAACTCAAAACATTTATTGAATTATTTTCTCTTAAAAATTTGAGCTAATGTGCAGTTAGGGAAGGTTTGTTGAACAGATAAAGTATTTAATCAGGTCTCTTCCTATTCTCTCTAACATATGCTCATTCCCAAGGAGAATATATCAAATCAGCACATGCACCAACCTTGCCAAAATGAAAAGAAAAGAAAAGAAGATCATTCTATGTTTAGAGGATGCTTTTTTTCTTTGCATATCAATAAATGAAAGTCTATTTTCAAGTTGTTATGTTTCACTTGGTGCCCAAAATAGAGCTCCCCAAAACACTTTAGAAAATGAACTTTCCTAGGGAGTCGAGAAGCTGCTGTTAATCAGTGCTTTTGCATTGAATGTGAAAAACATGCACATAATTCTCTCTTCCTTTCTACTCTTTGCCCTCCTCCCTCTTGCATTTTAATTAGGCCCACTGTTACTATTTCCATTATCCTGATTTTAAGATTTCACAGGTGGAAGATGTAAGGCTGTGCAATACTGGTGCTCCTTGCTTCATGATTGATACTGAGTTTTAATAAATTCCACGAGAAAGATGCTCATTGAATTTTAAAAAATATTTTATGCAAAAATTATTACAACCTTGCTGATGCTGAGAAGAAATGCTACAACAGTGCTATAGTTAATGCTCCTTCTGGATCTAGCCTCCCAAAATTAAAACATAGACAACTGATAACAGATTTGGATGTAGAAAATAATTCAGGGGTAAGGAACATCTGCACAGTGTTATATGCTGGGGGATGCTGTTAATAGACTATTGCAAGCTGCCTCCTGGGGCATGAAGAAGGATGTTAAATCTTGTATATCTACGGAAGTTTCATCATCAAAATGGTTTTCTCTGCCCCTGTGTGTGCCTGCATTTGTGTAGCTCCTGTATTTATTCTTGTAAACAGCAATTCAGGCTTTTGAGAGTAGTATAAAAAGCAGCGACAGTGAGGAACATTATATTTATTCATTCAACTCTAACTGGCATGTCCTAAGCTTCACCAGCTTTTGAGAAGAAATGAGTTCATATTTAAATTAATCTCCCAAATTGTGTTGTTTCTGGCTCTCTAAATGCTCATGCAAGAAAGTTCAGTCTTCCCTCCAGATTCTCTTCTTTAAATAGCTCCTAGTTCTCTAGATGCTCGCAAGTGCCTGGGCATCAGTTGTGGTCACCCTTTCAGCCCTCTAAGGACACATGAGTTTCTTTTCACATTTCCCTTGATGCCATTGTTGGTAACCACTGGCCACCATGTTAGCCAAACAGGAAATTTGCTCCTGCTGTGGTCACTGGCGATGGTGGAATGTTGTATTCCAGAAATCCAGGGCACAGGCAAGGCTGGAGATGCAGTGGAGGAACAGGAAGAAAGGAGTCTTAGATAAGATTTCTTCGTCACTAACGGCTTTATGATAGGCAGAATAGTCCCTAAAGATGTCTAAACCCTAATCCCTGGGACACATGAATAAATTGCCTTGCAGAGAAAAGAGACTTTGCAAATGAGATTAAGGTTATGTACCTTGAGATGGGTAGATTATCCCGGATCCAACCTAATCACAGGAATCCTACAAAGTGGAGACTCTTTCCCACGTCAGAGTCAACGGGAGATGCGACAAAGGAAGAAGGATCAAAGAGATGCAGCGTTGCTGGCTTTGAAGACAGAGAAAAGAGGCCATGGGCCAAAACACACAGGTACTTCCAGAAGCGGGCAAAGGCAAGGAAACAGACTCTTCCCCAGAAGGGGATGCAGCCCTGCTGACACTTTGATTTTCACCCAGTGAGACCCATGTTTAATTTCTGACCTATAGAACTGTAAGATAATAAATTGTGCTGTTTAAGTCACTAACTTTATCATAATTTGTTATGGCAGCAATAGAAAACTGATCCAGGGTTATTGTGGTTTAGCAATTTGGCTCTTTTCTTCTGTCATTATCACAGACTCGTGCCTCCAGTCAGGCTACTGCCTCCTACTGGCACCAGGGCTTGGAGGTCAGAGGTCAGCCCACTGTGGCTGGGTACAGAGGAAGGAAGCCATTTTTTCCCTTCACAGTATACTCAGGCAGAGGTGGCCATCAGCCAATATGTGACAGCCCCTCCTAGTCACTCACTCCGGAGTACAAGCTCATCGGCAAGGCAGCCAACTGCTGGAAGTAGCAAATCCTTGATTTGTAACCTGCCTTGTAACTTCACTTTTAATGCTGAAACCCATCCTCAATTCAGATTCTCTTATGCCCAGTTTCTTCATAGTTCTTTCTGAACTCTTTCTCATGGTACTTTTAACTAATAGAATACTGTGCGAGTTATACTGTGCCAGTTCTAGGCATAGCCCTTAACTATCCCGGCTTGTAAAAGAGCTATAGATTACCAGGACAGGACCATCTATCTGCCCAAGCATCTCCCCCAGTCACTTCTAATCTAGTGTTTCAGCGCCATATTTAATGCGTGGGCAAATCAGCAATGGGATTTCTCCAAGAGGCAAGCAGTATGCCCAGGCTCCATCCAGGGAGTAACCCACCAGCAGAGGCACCCAGAGTTACCCACATATGGGTGTTTCCTTCACCCTTGGTTTTTAGTCTAAAGGTATTAGGATTCTTACATCCGAATTTTTTTTTCTCTCTCTCTCCTGTCTCTAACACACACACACACACACACACACACACACACGCATGCACTGAAGAGTTAGCACCTCTGCTTACACTGATCAAATCCACTGGATAATTACTCTACTTTCCAATTTGCATAGCCTTAAGCACAGCATTCACATGGGTATGTGTATAAATGGTTCTTCTTTTGCTCCAACATAATCTAATTTTGATTCCATATAATGGATACAATAACACCATAGACCAAGCAGCAAAGTGCGAATGGCGAGGAAGAATTATGATTCTGAGAACATTTTCTGAAAAAAAGTTCTGCAATCATACACGTTTCTATCTCTGCCATATTTCCTTACTTTTCATGACAACTGTATGAAATAATTACTACTATCTCCAATTTTCAGGAAGGAAACTGACATGCACAGAAATGCAGTAACTTACCAAAGGTCTCACACTACTAATGTTCAGCCAGGTTTTCAATGCAGGTTCTCATAACACATTTCTATAACCGTTTCTACTCCTTTGCTCCTCTTGACTTAGTTCCACCCCAAAGCCGGGATAGCCATCTATTGAGAAAAACATCTTGGTTAGGATCATGGCCCTTTTATTAAAAAAAAAATAATTGGAGCTGGCCTGGTGGCATGGTGGTTGAGTTCACGTGCTGCACTTCAGAAGCCTGGCGTTTGCAGGTTTGGATCCTGGGCACGGACCATGCACCATTTGTCAGGGCACACTGTGGTGGCATCCCGTCCCACATAAAACAGAGGAATATTGGCTCAGATGTTAGCTCACAACAATCTTCCTCACAAAAAATATAAATAAATAAATAAATAAATCTTAGGGTCCATTCCCATGGCCTAGTGGTTAAGTTCAGTGTGCTCTGCTTTGGCGGTCCAGGTTTGAATCTCAGATGCAGACCAACACCTTTCTTGGTGGCCATGCTGTGGTGGGAACTCACATACAAAATAGAGGAAGATTGGCACAGATGTTAGCTCAGGGCAAGTCTTCCTCAAGCAAAAAGAGGAAGATTAGCAACAGATGTTAGCTCAGGGCTAATCTTCTCAGCAAAAAAAAAAAAAAAAAAAAATTAATTAATTTAACAAAAAGTAACTTATATAGGAGCAAATGGAGTTGCTCTTAATCAGGACATAGAACATCTGCTTTACAGAGTCTTGGTAGAGACTATAATCTTAAACTCCTGTGATCCAAACCTTACCAGAAGCCAGGCCAGGAAAAAATGCTGTTTATAGATTAACTTTTATATGACCCAGTCCATTGGCTACCAGGGAAATGCAGATTTAAACACCATGTGCAGCTCAACATTAAAGGACAACAGAAGCAGCAGTTTAAGCTAGTGTCAGATGCTATGAAGATCACCGTTCTCTTTATTAGACCCCAGAAGAGAAATTTCAAAATCTGGAAGTGCTGTGCTCTTTCCGAACACAACTTAGTTTTTCATCTTTTGGAGAATTAAAATCTTGTAAACAGCTCCATTTCCCACACCGCTTTGTCACTCAAGGAAGATTTAGGTCAAGTTTGCAGCCATCTCTCAGGGTCATATGGTATGTTTGGCTGTGTCACAATTTTATTCTAAGTTTTATTATTGTCTTTTTCAATTTTTCCTCTTCATCTTGACTGCCTCATCTATTTATCTCAGTCTTTTGATTGTACGCATTTTCATAATCCTCAGAAGTTTTATGGAACTTAGTGGTTAATACACTAAAAGAAATAAGATGAATTTCTGGTTTTGAAAAGCTGACAATAATCAAATCAAGTATCTTTCTATATTTCTGGGTTAATATTAAAATTAAGCTTGAATAATCCTAAAATTATATTATTACTGTTCTTTGGTTATCCTTTATGAATATCCACTGATTCAGCTGAGCTTTATAGGAGCTCTAAGGAAAACTCCTCAAAAATAAAGATTGCTGGAAAGAACCTAAATACTAGATATTATCTAGGTTGTGGTTAAAACAGGATTGGCATAACTTAGATTCCACAAGTGTGGGTAGAAGTGTTGAGGTTTTATTTTGAACTGCGATTATAGATATAGTCTTTGAAGTTGGTTCAATTTGAGCCAAATCCTAGATCCTCTCTTACTGTCCACATAACTGTGTAACTTACTCCCTCTTTGCATTTCAACTTCCACTATTAAAAACCTGGTTAAGTTGCCTGGATGATTAAATGAGATAATGCACATTAAGCATTTAGGATAGTGCCTGGAATAGAATAAATCAACAAATGGAAATTACTATCACTATTATCATTAGCACAATTTTTATCTCAACATAATAAATATTAGTCATTGCTATTATCACCATTATTATCTCAGAATAAAAGAGTGGCCCACAGAGACATGGGAAATCAAGGATAGGACTGCTCAGAGGCAGCAATGGGTCAAATTTAATGGTCACACAAGTGCTTGATAGAAACATCAAAATTTTCATGTCAATAAATTAAAGAAGCAGAAGCTTTTGAGGGCAAGAGTTTTCATACTACCTGTATCATAGTATGATTTTAAATTAGCTCGTGTAACACGTGCATCGGAATGCACTCTTAGAAACCCATCAGGATCAATTAACTTCCAAGTGAAACCCCCCCATAACTAAGTGATTTAACTTGTTAGAAAGAGTTATTTAGTTCATCTATCTGGTTGCCAAAGCAATTGTGCCAAAAATGATTTTAGTTTTGGTACACATCATACTTAAATATCTTTCCCACTGACTAGCCATCAACTAATTGAACTGCTTATGGAGAACACTAGAGGAACATGGATGCAGAGCATGGTGTTCGTTTGTCTGGTTGTCAATCGATTTACCCAGCTGGTCATCTACTTATAGATATTTTTCACTTAAATGAAAAACTAAGTGAAAAATTCTGAGTCAGATTTTCAGTTTAGGAATATATTTTCCCTAAAAAGTAAGAGTTCCAAAATATTGCAGGTCAGCTATGCCCCACGTAAAAGTATCCTGACACTTTATCCCTCTCAGAGCAAATGTCGTTTCCTGGAACCTTCAGGACATTAATGCAGCCAATTTTCATTAAAAGAAATGAATTTCAGCCAATGAGACACACTTATATTTATATTTTTGATTTTTATACTTAATTGGTAGTCTTGTTCATAGGAGGGACTCTTTCTTCTTATTTTGTTCATTTCTTAATCGCCACTGCTTAGAATGGGTCTGATACATGGTGGCGGGGGGGGCTCTGCTCATTGAATTAATGATGGAATAAATAGATGTGTTAGCATTTCAACCTGGGAAAGCAATAAATAATACTTATAGTCACAGTTTTGACTAAAAATACTTTCAATAGTATGTGGTGAGGATCCCTTCTGTAGGCAGTTAAATAAAGCCACAAAATTTGATGTAATCCCGTATTACTCATTTCCATCTCTTCTAATACTGTGTCTGAAAATTCTAAGTGATGATAAAATGCCATTATCAGTGATATCAGTGTTTCTAGAATTGCAGGCATCATGAACTTGGTATATCTAGAACAAATCTTTACTTAACAAATATAAAATATTCCATTTTAGGCCTTCAAAGGATAAATTAAGCTTCTAATAAATCATCTTTCTTATTTAGTCAGGTTTAAAATCACAGTCAACCAGATACTTATTTTTTAATCCCTTTTTTCTTATTCTTGTAAAAGTTTAGTAAATTTCTAGATGGTTTTTTAAAAATCTGAGTGGATTTAAGTAATTCTAGTGATTTGAATTCATTTTGCAAACATTTCCCAGCCTATGACTTAAAGAAATGTTTAATATGTCTTTTTTTAAAGACATGCTATTAACTAAGCTGGAATATTCTCAACACACTTCGTTATGTACAAAAGCTCCAAAAGTGTTCTGAATAAAAATGGCTTGCTGAGATTCAGTAATATATTATCTCATATTTACATACGTCTTCAATAGATTTACATACAACTATCAAATAATTGTTCTGGTTATGCTTAGAATTTAAAATTTTACTTGTCTTTCTGATAATACAAAATAATTTCCAAGACAATTCTCTGAGTATTTGTCTTATCTGATTATACGCATGCATAGTTGACACTTGGTGACTATTAATCGTACTTTGACGCAGCCAAAAGTAGATTCTTTTTCATTCTAGGTGTTACTGCTTTCTGGATAGTTATCAAAAAGAATGATTTTTTTCTCAAATTTATCACACAAGAAGATATTCAATGGTTCCCTTCCAAACAAGATACTAAGTATAAGACCATCAGCATCTCTGGCATCAGCATCATTATTTTTACAGATGTTTCACATAAATTCTTCTTGAAAAAATGTTGTTTGCTGCTGCTGATAAAGATCAGCACAACCTGGTACTTCAACAAGAAAATATGATAGGTGCCCGTGGTTTTCTGAAATGCCAACAAATACCCAAAAAATAAATTATGTTGGAATTCCCCGCCTTCCGGTGGTAGCTTACTGAGAATATACGCCAACATGGAAAGAAGAATAGAATCTGTAACACTGTCTCCATGTTTACTAAGGACCATAAATCCCCACTTTATGTACATTGTCCTCTCATAAAGATAAGCGTGAAAGAGGAGTCTGAGCCCCCATTTGTGTCTGAATCTGTGGATTTCTAAATCACGAAATGCCATAATGCAATTTGTCTTCTTTGTTTATCACTGCAGACTTTCATGATTGTATAACTTCTGCCTGTGACAGATACACTGCAGCAGCAACTTGTAACTTGCTTTTCAAAAGATGAGTATCTGGAACTAAATTCACTAGTAAATAAAATTAAAGAGGCTTTTATGAAAAACTACCATATGATGAAATTTAATTCTAAAAGGTAAATGTAACAGTTTTTCTTTAAAGCCTCTAAGGAAACAATACTTGTCTCCCCCAAGAACAGTGTATCACTAGCATTCCTGTAATATTGGCTAGTAACAGAGTGATTATAGAACCTCTTTTGGAATAGAAAAAAGCAAATCCCAATAGCTAAAATGGCTTACCACATTTTACAAATAAATATTTAAGTAAACTTTCTCTATATGTCATTAAATATCCAAAATTACTTGACAGACAATTTTCCCTCTACAATTGATATAATTTCCAAGGCCTTAGAGCCTGGCCATCTGAAGTTTCTAATAATTTGATTCACCTTTGTTTCGAGACAGTTATCATTTTGGCATAATGATATATGGGAACGCCTCTTTCCCTGTATATTTTCTTTATTATTTCTGAAATTAGACTTTAGAAACTAGCTTAAACTATTCTGTTTCTATTTTTAGCCTATTAATTAGACACAACATTGATATGGAAGAGAAATTTTGGTAAAGAAAGAAATATTTCCTCAACAGCACGTTAGTAAATCCCGCTTCTGTTCAAACAATGTGCTGTTGTCATCTGCCTTGATGGCCTCGTGCTACATTTATAATTTTATTTTTAAGAAAATAAAGTCTCTCACTCCAAATTCGTCTGCTAATGGCTGTAATAATTTCATGGTCTTCATTATACCATTATCACAGGCATCGTAGAACACTAGTATACCAGCAGCAAATCAAAGGGAGACTGTAACTTGAGATGGTAATTTCTAGCATAAATCAATCAGATCAACAGAGGTTAGAAAGGAATGCAAAGAGTATTCTTGGAAAATGTTCAAAATCCAATCATAACCAGTAATGCTCTGATTTACAGCATCTCTTGTCTGCATGCTCTCTCATTTAAATGACCTATGCTTCCTTTTTTAAAGTCAACGCTGGAAAGATTTCAAATACAAATGACATTCAACAGGGAGGAAGACATAAACAAAACCCAAATGGGTACTTGACATCCTTAATGCCAAGCACATGGGTCAGAGTTCATTAGGTTATTTAATCCAGCCCCGCAAATTGGTTTATGCCCAGCGTCTGAAGTAAATCAAACTGAGCCTGAAGAAAATTGGACAGTGGCTCTTAAAAAAAATCTTGCCTCATTCCCTGGAACATGGAAGTCAATTCCAACTCAAGGACGTTGCACTCATTGTTCTCTTTGCCTGGAATGCTTTTCCCCAGAATTTCTGTCTTGTAATCCAAATATCAATTCAGATGTTAGCACCTCCAAGAGATCATTTCTGACGGTACCTCCTCATTCATTTGTCTCTGTTTTAATTTTTCTGTAATATTTCTCATTATCAGAAAGTATCTTAAGTATTGATTTAGTTGATTACTTGTTTGTTATCTGTCCCCCTCTCCCCAGTAGCATGTAAGTTCTATGAGGACAGGAACCTTTACCTATTTTGCTCATCAACGTTTCCTCAGTGCTCTGAAGAATGCCTGACTCAGAGTAGACGCTAAATAAGTCTGCGTTGAGTAAACGAATGAAAGAGAATGAGTTTCGAAGGCAAAACATTCATTCTCTACCAGCCTGGTACTAATTGACACTGAGTGAATGAAATGGTGAAGTCATTATCCACACAGTTCCTATGAAAAAAGCATTACTTTAAAAGAAAAGAAAATATGGTAATTAACAAAGAGGTCAATCCTGGTCAAATGGGTAATATAGATAAAGCTTTTGAATTGTTACCATCCTGGAAGTTATTGCTATCATTTGTGATGCTGGGCTCAGTACAATACTGATAAGATGGATCTCCTGAATTCCAGACTAGGTTAACTTGAGTGTATTGACTGTTTCACACAAGAATTGTCCATTTTTCACAGAAAGGTTGGTTTCTTTCCTCGCTTGGTTCTCTGGGAGGAAGCGGTATAGCATGATATTTAGGTGTATGGACACTAGAATCAGCAGTCGTGGGTTTAACCCTGTTCACTAGAAAAATGACCATATGTGAATTGCTTTACCTCCTCCAGTTTCTTCTTGATCTGTAATCATATAGCACTGCCCTCATGTCTTAGTCTGCTCCGAGTGCTACAGCAAAATGCCATAGACTGGGTGGCTTAAACAAGAAACATTTATTTGTCACAGTCTTGAGTCTGGGAAAGCCAAGATTAGGATGCCAGTATGGTGGTATTTAAGGTGAGGGCCCTCCTTCTGGCTTACAGACTGTCATTTTCCAGCTGTGCCCTCATATGCAAGAGAGAGAGAGAGAAAGAGAAAGAGAGAGAGAGAGAGAATGAATGGAACAAGCTCCCTGTTCTCTTCTTCTAAAGGCACCAATCCCATCATGAGGACCACACCCTCGTGATCTCATTAAACCTAATCCTAATCATCTTCCAAACCATCGAATTGGGGGTTAGGGCTTCAGCATATGAATTCTGGAGGAACACAAACATTCAGTCTATAAGGCTTCATGAATGTGTTGTGGGCTTACATGAAATAACACGTGAAGTGCATAAGGTGCTTTTGGTACATTATGAGTATCCTAAAGGTATTAGTACCTATTATTAAAATACATAGAATAATACTAAATTTTATATAGGGTTTATATAGGATTTATATAGGATTCTGAGATAAAGTTTGAATAAAGAGTTTAGATTTTACATGTGGATTTTATTTCTGTTGAGGAAGAAATATGTGCATGTCATCACTTCGCTCTCTGCTTAAAATTCACTTCCTTGGGATTGACCCCGTGGTCGAGTGGTTAAGTTTGCGCGCTCTGCTGCAGGCGGCCCAGTGTTTCGTTGGTTCGAATCCTGGGCACGGACGTGGCACTGCTCATCAAGCCTCGCTGAGGCAGCATCCCACATGCCACAACTAGAAGGACCCACAACGAAGAATATACAACTATGTACTGAGGGGCTTTGGGGAGAAAAAGGAAAAAAATAAAATCTTTAAAACAAAAAAAATTCACTTCCTTGCATATGCTGAAACACTGTCACTCAATTTACATTTCCCAACCAAGGATGAGCAGGACGTGGTCCGTCTCCTGCTTTAAGGTCAGAGCCCTGTTGTGGAATGACAAGTGGTAAACACCAGCTCCAGCTGGAGTTGCTTCATCTAACTATCCTTGAGTTCAATAGACCAAAAGGAAGTTTTAAAAATGGTGCTTTTGAAACCAGCTCACAAATGTTTGGTTAATGATCACCAGCAGAGAAGATGCCCAACCAAATACCCTCAGGGAGCCCTAGTGTATTTTCAGTGGATGCTCAGGAACTGACAGGAGGAAAATACTATACAAAATTATGTGCAAGTGCTAAATGACAGCCAGCTAGAATCTGCAACTTGAGGGGCAAAATCCACACATAAATGTAAGCCCCAAACAGGAGGAGAAAATCAGAAAGTATAGGAAGCCACGTATCTTCTCCTGATACTGACATGTCTGACTAGAGGAAAGTCACTTCCCCTTCCAAAACCTGGGGTTTTCAGAATCAACTTTATAAATATTAAAATATAGAAAAGATCGAATTGAGATATAAGGAATCAAAAATGGAAAAAATAGTAATGACCCCAGTTTTGTTTATATATTCGTATTTTTAAAAACTGGAAAATACAGCAGAATGTTAACAAAGGAGTTCTGGGTGTGATATTATAAGTGAGTTTAGTTCCTACCTTGTAAGAAAACATATATGATTTGTTAGTGAACATATATAATTTTTATAATGAGAAAAATTACAGGTATTATTGTAAAATCTTACATCAACCTCAGAAGTCAAGCAAAATAATGTTTGGAGAATTTTTAAAATATAGGTGTATTGTGTCACCAGACACTGTTTTCTCATGGTTGTCCTCTGTGATGGTCATATGTAGATCACAAACTCCAAAGTGGTAAACACAGAGACTAGTTCATCTGGAGTCTGTCCAAAGTCACTCATTCATTCAACATGGTTTGGTTTTCCCTGCCTAGGCTGTAAGGATACAAAGAAAAGTTGAAAACATCAGGCCTCCAGAAGTTCTCGATCTGGGAATGAGGAGGGATGGGCAGTAAGGAAAACAACTGCAAAACAGAGACATGAGGACAGAGGTCCATACAGAGAATGGAATGGGATAGAGAAGAAGAAAGAAAGTCAAATCAAGGAGGTTCCAAAGAAAGATAATGAAGAAAGGAATTGTGAAGGTTCCTAGTTCTTCAGGGAGAGTAAATCAGGAAAGGTCATGGTAGGGAAACAGAAAACCTGTCTTGATCAAAGAGATCGGTGAGGAACAATAATTTTCTTTGGTTCTAGCAAACATGCTCTTGTTTTATCTCTTAGAGCTAGAACACAGAATCCAGGTAAATGGTTGATAAAAAAATAATTAAAAGCGAAGACACACCTATCAGTTGGTGGATAACATAAAGAGCTACAGGCTAATGAACAACAGCTCATTTTAAATTAGGAGCCATGAAAACACGATTAAAAAACATATCTATATAGGAAAAAGAGAGTAAAGAATGGTAATCTCAAACAAACGGAGATGATAGAAATAAGCAATAGAAGAGAAATAGTCAAAATGATCTATAGAAATCATTTGAAAAAATAAAATGAAAAAGAGAGGGATAGAAAGCAAACAAGAAACGAAAAGGCAGTCCACAGGGTAATTAGAATGGGGTATGATTATCCATGGCAGGACCAGCTAAGACACAGAGAAGGCACTAAAAAATAATAAATAAATAAATTCTGCCCAGGAAGAGAATGAAATTTTAAGAAGAAAGGGATGGTCAAGATATGAATTAATACAAATGAGACAAAAGGAGAGAAAGAGATACAGGGGGAGGGGAGCCCACTGTGCATCAAATTCCAGCTCAGTAGGAGTCTTGTGACTGCAGCGGACAGGGTTCACACCTCAGAACACTCCAGGCTTCACACACGGAAAATGCAATAGTTATAAAAACGGCAAAAGTCAGAACTGAAAAAATGGTTTTTAGGGGTTTTTTTAAAGGTATCCAGCATAGTGGGCACAAACTAAATTTTCTGAAGCAAGAACAGAGTAAGTTATGTTTTAAATGTGAGGTAGTATGATGTCGAGTTTCAGCACAAAGATACTGATTTCAAATCCTGGCTCCTCACTTGCCAGCTGTGTGACATTTGTGAAATTTTATAACCTCTCTGTTCCCAGTTTTTCATGTATAAAACAGTAATAATAAGACTGTCCACTTCAAACAGCTGTGTCAAAAGACAACAATAAGAAAGCCTACTTCATCAGGTCATTAATATGGTAAAGGATTTAGAACTGTGACTAGCACACAGTGAAAACTATTTAAATGTTAGATGATGATGGTGATGATGATGATGATGACAATGATAATGATGACAATGATGATGATGATTGCCTAGGGATTAACTTCATGGTCCCCAAAAGTTGGACAAACCCCTGCTCTTTTAAATTTTCTTTGTGATCTTAAACAAAGTATGTGAGCACGCTAAGCTTCAGTGCCCTCATCTACTAGAAGAGAATGATGGTAACTACCATGTGGCATCTTGTGAGAGTTAAGTGTAAATGTGCATGTGTAGTGTGATGAATATGAAACCTATCAGGCTCCCTCAAGGATATCATCAGAGTTGATGTAATTCCCACAAGACAGTAACCTGCTCACCTGGTGGTGTTTTTCTTGTGTTGCAAGCTGAGCTTAGGTCTAATATAATATTTGTCGAATCTATTGTTCTAAAAAGATCAAAGATAAAGCCACACTGATAGAAGCTTCCTGCCCTAACTGCAAATGTAGACAGCATTATTTTTGAGGAAACATAATACTGCTTTGGTGAATTATCTCAACATCCTAGAGACATGGTAAGAAAATTAGCCATGGCTAATCGGAGGGGAATGTCAATGAGCAGCCTGAACTCGAATGGAACCCACCCCCCCACCAGAGACCCCACTGCACTGTCCAGAGCTCGTCGTGGTGAAGCAGAGGGGACCCTTTTGAAATGCTTCTCTTAGGGTACCACGGAAGCTCGCGCAATATGGCAATGGATCAAAAGGACAAATATTCTCTTTCTGTGGAGAGGAATGGGGCTTCCCAAGGGAGCAGGAAGGGGCACCAGACTGAGGGATTTTGAGAGACAGATGTACGTTAGGAAAGGAGGAACTTGGAAGAAGATGACAGGGAGGAGAAAGGAAGCAGATATGCATCGCGCCCTTTTTGGAATGACTTCTCGGTCATCATCAAGGCTGTGTCTACCCAAGAAATGTGCACTCTTCATGCCAACAGTCACATGTCAAGGTCCCTGTCACGGACATACATACATAGAAGCATGTGTGAAGGTTGCTACTACCACATTGCTGTAATAGTAAAACAAGAAAAATAATTTACACTTGCATTAAGGTGGGAATAGTTAGGTAAGCTAAGAATATTGACAATATGCAATGATATTTAGAAATTTTAAAAATGTATTAACATGGGAAAATCTCTGACACTTATGCAGCAGCCAAAAACAATTCAACCATTACGATCATGCTTGTGAAGAATAATTAATGATATGGAAAAATATACACATATATAAATAGATCTGTATGCATACATAGACAGAAAAGTAATAAACAAAATGCTGTGATACGGTATAATCTCAGCCATATATTTTCTAAAATGCATAGGAAAAAGAACGAAAACATAAAATGCGTTCACAATGCTGCTTCTGAGTGAGGAGATAGATACTGATGGATTTTCCTGCTCATTTACCCTTCTGAATCCCGGCTCCAAAAGATGCAAAGCTCATAGGTGATGAGAAAGACAGAGAAGCAATCTTCAAGGAGAGTTGCAAAGAATGCTCAGCCCCAAGGTCAACTACACAAGGCACCAGAGAGTGAACAGCTGCGGTTTTCCTATCCATGGCTCTACATAATGTTGCTGAAGCCGAGACAATTCTTTATTCTAGAGTCAGGAGAAGAAGCCGTAAGTTACCATATCCAGAATTCCCTTAATAGCTTTCCAAATCACACTCAGGAGCCAGTTCTTGGTTTGCATCACAAACCCTCCCAAATTCTCGCCCAGACCATCCTCATAGTGGAGCTAATTAGACTATTGTGCCTCTGCCTCTACTTAGGGGCTGCATTTTGTGAAAATTAATTGCTATGTCATTAGTAGGGAGAGAAACCCCTTACGAGAGAAATGGAGTGGGGCATGCACAGATCAACCGTAGCTGGAAGTGACTTCTGGGGGCCAAAATGCCACCGAATAACTCAGCCTTCTCTCTTTGTCTTGCCACTATGCTTGGAATTTCTCCTGAATATTTAAACTTAATTCTTTTTATTTAAATTCATTAACTTTTAGGTTTTTCCCATCTCCAAAAATCATTTTTATTAAATCTCCTCAACTCCATTCACTTTCACTCAAAAGTTTTGGATCTACTCAGAGCAAAGAGTGAAACAGGACGTCAGCATACACATTTCTACAATTTTTCATTTTATGCTAAGGGCATACTTTACTTTAAAAATCAATAAAACAAGTAGTACCTAATCAAGAAAACAATCATAAAATAAAATTCTAACAGAAAAATTTAATGACTGAAGATTTTCCTCAAAATTAGAAATAAATATGTTCTGTATATACATAAAATCCTAAGTCTCTTATACACAGATATGTGAACTTGGAGTATGCCTGAATAATCCAATAGAAATTGAAGAAAGTATTTCTTATTTTAAGTCATTTCGCTTATGTGGCTACTGGATGTATTTTGAAGTAATCTTTCACTGATGACTTTCTACATAATTCTCAAAGCTAATTAATTATGGATAAACAGTGATATTTCTAAAAATGCTATTGGAATCCACTTACCTGGGGCAAAGATAGCAAAATCAGAGGCTACAGGTTTATAGGCAATATTGAGCTCTATGAAATAGTCTCCTTGAATCCAATAAAATACTCATTAGTAGGACCAAAAAGTCATTATTTTAGTTCTAAATTCAATTGGGGAATCAGTGGAAAATTTGTAGTTTTCTTTTTCTTATTTTCACAGCTTTTCAGAGAAGAACTTCATTTTTACATTGCCCCCGTCCTGTGATCCTTCTTGCCTTCATGACGTGCTGCAGAAAGATTTCTTAGTATCTCATACCTCATAAGGCAATTTCAGGAAGAGAAAGAATTTTCTCTGTTGTAACCATTTCAGAGACATTCTTACCACTTCCAGATAGAATTTTAAATAATCTATAAAAAGTTGTGTACCTGAATTTCAGCTAGTCACCCTACTTTCTTTCTCCAGTTATGTTGGCCAACACTCACTTAAGTGCCTGTTATTTTATTTCTAAAACAATACACACTTTATATTTTGCTGCTTTGTTTTGTGTCTTCAAATGAAATTGAAATCTGTAAGAACTTTCTAGGTATGTGACTACTTGCTCTCAATTTCCTAAATGTTCTGTGCACTCTAGTCCCTGTAATAGATTTTGCATTTATATCATTACACAAAATAGTTCTTCTCAAACTTTCGTATAGATTATGTGTCTATTAGGGAATAAATTCACTGCATTAAGGCAAATACCAGGTAACACTTTCTACTTAACATTCTAAAACTGCTTAGGGACATGTGAAATGAAGTTCTACAGAACAGGGATTGTATATTGCCTATTAGGGTAGAGTTTAAAAGCTAATTATGCATTCATCCATGCTTAATTACTGAACCATAGAAACACCTAAATAAGCAATTTGTAGTTATCCAATGTGAAATAGTTATCCTATTAACACTCAACGCAAAGCATAGGAAAAAAACCTCTCTTAAAACCAAAGAGGAAATAGAAGCAAATATTTTCTTTAAAGGCTAATGGAGCTCAAGGCATTAAGCTAACGAATGTTGCATGTTCTCTACAAACTGTTCTGTTTTCCTGTTCACCAGAAAATTATACATCAAATTACAGAGATTATTGTTAGGAATTTACATACCACCTGCTTTTATTTCCATTAACATTTTCCTTTCAAACTCTTTTTATATCTTCAATCTTTATATTGAAACGTAAACGTTTTTACCTTTCAGAAACTTGAAATTAACGTAATTAAGAATCCTGATTTTCCACCTCCAATTCTTTCTGGGGAGTGTTACCCTCACTCGAGAGCATTCCTAATGCAGCACTGTTATTTATGAAACAAGATCCTTGGTGTTTTATTTGGCTGTCTTTGTTTGAAGGATTTTTGTTTGTTGCATCATGGTCTAATGCAAAGCCCACTCCGAAGTCATCACCGCCAACTAGGTAAGCTCAGAGTGGGCAGAACTGTACCACCTTAAATTAGGGATTGAACAGTACCCAGGGCAAGGCCCTGACCTCAGATGCTTAACCGATTCTCTTGAACCTTATCTTTTCTCCTGAGATTGGAAGAGATATCTGTAGCAAAACTGCCTTTGATGCAATAGCTATTAATATAAAGAGAAGGGAAAATGCAAGCACAATGAGAACAGGAGCAGATTATCTCAAGTAATGTCCCAGCTTTGCCATTTGCCAGTGCCACTGCCAATGCTCTGTGACCTTCAGCAAAACACTCAAATTCTCTGAACCTCAGTGATTCATTTTTGTTGTATTTTATAAAAGCACTTATGTCAATAACAGATTAGAAATTAAATAAATAAGTAAAAACCTGGTCCTAGATTATCATTTGACAAACACAATACCATCTATTCTCTCATCAATTTCATTGAGCAACCCGATTGTGTTCATCTACCTGTGGCCTACAGGGCTGAAAAATCAGAGCCCACAGTTATCTTAAACCTGAGAAAAGCTTTCTGCGGAGATCCACGGTCCCTCTCAACTGCGGAAACACCCGAAACTTCTCAGTTCTCTAAGAAGGAAGAGAGCTAGCCAGTGGGAGAAACCGTGGAGGGAACCGAACTTTTCTGTCCACATTGCTCATCCCCTTCACATCAGTCACTGGTACCCACTTCTTGATTCATCTCATTCTGAATATCAAACAATAAGAAAACTGAGCAAGAATGAATAAAATTAAGTAGAGTAGCAAATACACTCACACTGTAACATGGATGTGCAAAGAGAATACACCTTCATTTTAAGATTGTTCTTACCTTCCTCGAAAGCCCCCATACCCTGGAAAGTAGAGAAGGAAGACTGCGTTTAATCTATATCCAGTCTGTAAATATTAGCCTGACGCAATCATTTAAATAGTGCTTTTAGATAGAATATGGAACCACTCAGATTTCCCATCTCCCTCTCCCGTGGTGGAGGTTTGTGGCTTATGTGAACTCATAAAGAGTGAAGGACATCTTGCGTCCTCCTGTTGTCCTCTGATTCCTTTGGTTTCCATGGTGATGTTTTGTTCCCTTGGTCGCTGCTGATCCTGCTGGGATAAAGCTAGCAGCTTGTATAAACGCCCGGTCCATGTCTTCTTGTCTTGGTGAGGACCTGAAAGGCTAACCCTGGCAAGCTTGGCCCATCTTTAACCCCAGGCCTTGCTTTAACCCCCATGCAGTCTGATCCCCAGCAGGTCTGACTAAATCAATATTTTTGACGTCTTGTAACTCACTGTTAACACACCAGTGTGCCGAGATGTAGAACTCTGTACTAATGGAAGAGAGGAGGTCTTCACATATGAAAAGGCTTTCAAGTCTATTGTTGAATGTTGGAAAATCCTGTTTTGAATGTTTTCCAGCCTCGTTGTAGCAATTTATTCCCACTCCCAAGCTCACCTCCTCCCCTCCGACAAGGGAATGCCATAGGCTCGTTAAGGCAAATGTCAAATAGCAGAAAGGCAAAAGAGAAAAACATGTTGATATTTGGCTTAAAAATATAAAAATAATTGAGAGGCCTAAAAGAAATGCAACTTCTTCCACCTCCCTTTTCCAGTTCACTCATTAGTTCATTCAAGAAGGTGAAGGGGTGAGGAGAAGGGACTGAAGAGGCCCCAGGTCCTGAATGAAAGAAGACAAATGGCAACAACAGGCAGAAGCCAGCAAGTGATCACATCGGCCTGGCACAGAGAGTAAGTCGTTCAAAACTCCCTAATTTTGGATTACATAAAATCTATTCAAACGTCCACATATCACATATCCCTAAAATTGTTTTTTCAGACTACTTGTGAGAATCACTGATCTGGAAAGCCCAAAAAAAAAAAACAAAAAAAAACTACACATCAAAGGGAATACTGCTGGTTTGATTTTCTAGAAAGCTGGATAGCGAACGTGATGAGAACCATCTTAATTGGCCTCAAATGTATTCCTCGTCCCTCTTGCCCACCTCTGGTTTGTGCTTGCGTTCCTTCACCCGCTGGGCCATTATTGGTTGTAAAGATCATAACATGAGAAAAAAAGTTATAACTATCATTCTCTTTGTCTGGTGAAGATTATATGTGACTATAGACTTTTCCTGAATGAATTGTGACTGTGGCATTTTAGCGCACTGCTGAATGCTCCTTTATTATCTTTCATTTTCTCTATAGTTCCTCTGTGTCAATCTTTCCCTGAAGGTCATATAAATATTTTTTTCAACGCTTTTTTTAAGATCCTGTCAATACACGTTTCAAGAGGAAAAACTGTATTATGGTATCTTTTTATTTTCTAGACCTACATTTAATTTTGTTTGTTTGTCTCCCTTATATTGAGCTTTCACTCCTGGGAGTAAGGTACTAAATGTCCTAAATGTGTCCCAACCTGTCCTCAGCCCCCTGCACATAACTATTCTCGTAGAAATGTCACTGCAATGTTTTCAGTCGCATGGCTAGTGCAATAAAGAGTGAATCAACCGGCACAGAGCTTTTTAAATGGGGTCTATTCATTTGCTAGGGCTGCAGTGACAAAGAGCTGTAGACTGAAGGGCTTAAACGACAGAAATGTATTGTCTCGCAGTTTTGGAGCCTAGAAGTCCAAGATCAAGTTGTCACCAGAGTTTGTTCCCTCTGAAATCTGTGAGGGAAAACCCGTCCCTTGCCTCTCTCTTAGCTTCTGGTGGTCTGCTGGCAATCTGGCGTTTTTTGGCTTGGAGATCTCTGCCTTCATCTTCACATGGTGTTCTCCATGTGCACATTTCTCTGTGTCCAAATTTCCCCCTGATAATGAGGACACCAGTACTGGATGAGGGCCCACCCTAATGACCTCATCTTAACTTAGTACATCTGCAATGACTTTATTTCCCAGTGAGGTCACATCATGAGCTTTCAGGGTTAGGACTTCGACACATGAATTGGGCGGGTGAGGGGGCCACAGTTCAGTCCATAGCGCTGGGTAGCCCAAGGAGACGCACGTTTGTATGATTTAGACCATTACCTTAAAGATTATTTTCAGAGAGAGGTCTTTGCGGCACATCCTCTGGCATCTAAGCATTTGTGGCGTCATAAGACTTCACCCAATTTATGAAAGTGAAGGTAAAGTTTCCTCTTCAACACCATCTCAAATTCCTTCCTCAAATCACTCTGCGCACGGAGGCTGGGTAGTTACACAGCCACTCTCTTTTGATCCAAACCATTGCTGAGCCAAATGCTTTCTTGGGAGATGTTTACTTCACTGTTTGTAGGTCGAACTGCCCTCGGAGGTCTTTTGTGACCAGATAAAGCTGTTCCTCTGGCCAGAAGGAAAGGTGATTCTCGGGAGAATAAGCTCGTGCCAGCTAATGGGAGTTCCAGGAGAGCAGTTCCCAGCACAGGTCTGGGACAGAGCGGACACTCAGCGTTTATTGAATGATCAAGTTGCCTGAATGACAGAGTGCGACCGGGCTAAGCACACGTGAAACGCAGTTCTGTGAGGGAGAAATGAGGAAGCTTGCCTTACGAAGACTAGAATAGATACACAGAGAGAGATCTGCCTGTGGCCTTTTGACTTCACCCTGCCGTGACAAACTGCCTTGGAGCTATTCTAATGTCATCTTAGACTTCTTTAGAAACTGCTTCGTCTCACCTTTGCATTTTACCAATAAAGAAACTAAGAGCCAGAGAGGTTTAAACAGACTGACTTGCTTACTACTAGCATTAAGATCAGTACTAAAATCTAAACCTCCCAAAACCCAGTCAGTTGCTCCATGCCTGTGTGTGTTCCAATTTCTTCTCACTCTTTCAGCTAGGCAGAGTTGCACAGTTATGGATACCATTTGGGGCTGTGTCATGGTGAAGACTCTCTCTCTCTCTCTCTTTGACCAAATTTTATATTCTGAACCATCTCCCAAAAGTCAGACTTGCCTGTTGGTCTTTGCATTGCCAAGTCTTGGCAAGAATTCTGCTAAGTCGGCTTAGACAGACCCCCTACTCTCAATATCTTATCACCCTGGTTATCTGATTAAATTCTTCATCCCCTATCATCTCCCAGGGGATATCTAATCACCCTGACCAGCCTTCAGCAAGAGTCCTGTCAAGTTGGTTTAGCCAGAATCCCCCCTTTACCTCTGATGTCTCTTCTTAGTAATTTTCCATCCACCCTGCTTCTTGTCTATAAATCTCCGCATGCTCACACTGTATTTGGAATTGAGCCCAGTCCTATACTGGGGTCTCTTTTCCCTATTGCAATAGTTCCTGATTGAAATCTTCTTTTACTGCTTTAACTACTGTTGACAGTCAACTTTCTAGAGTTCCCAATCTCATCTATAAGAGTTATTTTTTCCACAAGTGTATGTGTGTGCATGTGTGTGTCTGTACAGATCTTCCTCAACTTACAACGGGATTATTCCCCAATAAACCCATTGTAAATTGAGAATATTCTAAGTTGAATGTACATTTAATCTCCCTAACTTACCGAACATCATAGGTTAGCCTACCTTAAACACGCTTAGAATACTTACATTAGCCTACAGTTGGGCAAAATCATCTCTAACCCTAAGCCCATTTTATAATAATGTGTTGAATATCTGATGTAATTTACTGAATACTGTACTGAAAGTGAAAAGTAGCATGGTTGTATAGGGACAGCATGGTTGCAAATGTATCTGTTGTTTACCCTCATGATGGCGTGGCTGACTGGGAGCTGTGGCTTGCTGCCACTGCCCCACATCACAAGAAAGTATGGCACAGCATATTGCTTGTCTGGGAAAAGATCAAAATTCAAAATTCAGAGTACGATTTCTACTGAATATGAATCACTTTCACACCATCGTAAAGTTGAAAAATTGCAAGTCAACCCATCCCAAGTCGGGAGGCCTTTCTCTGTTTCTCTCTCTCTAAATATATACACAGTTGACTTTAAGCAAATAGCCAGTTATTTCTCCAGCAAAAATGGGTTTATTCGGGATGAGAAAAGAATTGCCATTCAGGGTCTGCAACCATGGCGGGCCATGGGAGAGTTTCCCAGCAGCAAGAAACAAGAAACTCTTGTATAGAAGGGAAGAGGGAATTGAGAGGGCTATTGTAAACAAAGAGTCCATTGGAGGAGTTGAGAGTTCTATTTGTAGTGGTTTTCATTGGCTGAGTTGTGACAGTCGTCACTGGCTGAGCTTCTTGCCAGTCAAGAAGAGGAAATCTTCTTCCTATTGGGCTCTGCTATCTACATAGGGCATGAGAGCTCCCCCTTTTGGCCTTTTGACTCCAATTTAATGAGACTTCTGTTTATTACTTTGACTATATATATATATTAACGGTCATGCATCGCTTAAGGATGGGGACACATTCTGAGAAATGCATCATTAGGCAATTTCATCACTGTGTGAACATCATAGAGTGCGCTTACACAAACCTAGATGATATAGCCTACTACACACCTAGGCTACATAGTAATAATCTTATGGGACTATCCTTATATGCGCAGGCTGTCCTTGATCAAAACGTCATTATGCGGTGCTTGGCTATATATACTTTTTTTTTTTTAGAAACATCAATATGACCTACAATAAGCCTAATTACAAAGCTTTCAACTAAACTCAGCTGGTCAAATTTATATTATTGGCTTATAGGATTATAAAACCTCTCTCTTACAATGCAGTTAGGGCCTTCACTTAATGGTAAATTAGATTTTAGAATTTTTTAAGGGTAAGAACTACATATTATTTACCAATGTTATCAAAGGCTGACCCATGCTAAGCCCTGAATAAAAATTAATTGAAAAGTTAGTTAATAAAAGATGGATGAATGGATGTATAAATGAATGTATAAATGAAAGATGTTTCTGTTCTTGACTTCAATACCAACAAGCTAATTGAACTATATTTATTGTAACTTTTTATTTAATACCCAAATTACTTCAGAGGAAACATACACCACCACATCTAGTTGACGGTGAATTTTAGAGGAAGGTTAATACAGACATGACAGGTAAGTAGCCAGCCAGGTATCCTGAGAAAGCCCCTCCTTGCTCAGCTATGCCTTCATGTAATACACTTTTCACCCTGCTTCTATGGACTTGGTGCTAATGGTGTGAGAAATGTTTTACATTCTTATTCATTTCTATTGTAGCTGAAGTCCTCAAAGATAGTGCCCTGGTCTTCTCTTTCTGTTGTCTCCATGGTGATGAGAATTCTGCTTCTTGTGTCTGTTTGAGATGTGCTGTTGACTGGATCCTATACCAAAGGTTTTCTCTGATGAGCAATGCCTTAGCCAATTAGCATGAATCCAGCTTTGCACATTTTGCCCAGCAGATTTCAGCAAGCAATTTATTTGATTTCGGGGCTCTGTCATTAATTCTGTAATCATGAAATTTAGGGACTTTGGTGTCATTCTCTTTAAAAAGGACAAATCCTATGTAATGACTGTTGGAGGTTGCAGTGGACACAGTAAACAATTGTCTGCACGTTCTAATTTAAGGAATATTCTCCTGTTTTCTGCATACTTTGGTTGCTGAAAGATTCCTTCATTTGAATTTAAATATTCCAGCTCAAAGCCCTCTGGGGAGAATGAAAATACAAAATCAAAAAATGGGACGCTGTATAGGTGAGATTCCAATTGAATGGAGAGGATGAGGACACTGCTCTAGTGGGAAGTACAGGGTGGGTCATCACAGTGGGACTAAACACCCAGTGGCTGCCCCAAGATACGGGGAGCTTGGAGAGGTAGCAGCATCCAAAGACAGGAAAGGTGGGAAGAAAAGACTGTTTTGAGGGAAAAGGCGTATTTTACACTTTTGCTCTAGTATAACCTGAAAACTACTAGTTTTCCCACATGCTAGTGAGTGACAGAAAGAGCACTCATTTCAACCTCTAAAACAACTTCACAAAGGGTTTTCCAAAATTCCCTTGCGTTACCAATGCAGAGAGCAGTTGTTTCACAAAATATAATAGCACTAACCAAATTTATGTCATTTTCATATTCTTCTCTCAAAACAAATAGAGAAAATACAGGCATCCATCTCACATCTGTAAAACCGTAATAAGAGAAAGGAAAAATGAGTTTATCATTGTTCCCATTAGGCCTGTTGTCCTATCTCTACTTGACCTACTCTGATTTTTTATCCCATTGTCCATGGATAAGGAGGGAGGAAAACTGAGTTCTGTCCTCAAATGTTACTGTGGCCACAATCTATCATGGATCCTGACCATTTCCAAATGCCAGGCTTCAGTGAGGGCAGGGGAAATGTGGCCTCTGAGTAAGAACAAGGCTAGGTTAATATTGACTTTTTACCCCTGTCTTCACTGGCTAACTCACTTTGGACTTCTAACTAACAGCTGTCTTGGGCTGTTCGTTTATGCTGCCTTCTAGTCTTACTGCTTTACCTGGCCCTGCACCGAGGCTGTGCTTCCTTTGCAGTCCTCTCACGTGCCGATGGCTCGCTCATCTAGTCCTCAGGGTCAGGAGAGTGATGTGGTCCTTCTCAATCTCAGTCACTGTTTCTCAATCATTACTCCCTGAATATCTAAAGCAATCTCTTTTTTTTTTTTTTGCTTGAGGAAGATTGTCCCTGAGCTAACATCTGTGCCAGTCTTCCTCTATTTTGTATGTGGGACACTGCCACACATGGCTTGATGAGCAGTGTTTAGATCCTCACCCGGGATCCAAACTGGTGAACCCCAGGCTGCTAAAGCAGAATGCACAAACTTAACCACTACTCCGCTGGGCCAGCCCCTAAAGCAATGATTTTTGAAAGACATATCACGTGGAAATGTCACCCTTTCCTCCTCCTGGTTGCTGTCATCTACAGACCTCTCCCTGATAACTCCTCATTCATGGCAGACTCCTGCACCTGAGGTAGGCTTCACGTCTAGTCCCAAGTTCTCCCGTAATCCTGGAGAATTCAGCACTCAGGTGGCAGCCATCCAAGCCCCTGGCCTCTCAGTTCCTCACCAGCCTCACAACAATGGCATACACCTCCACTCCACTACAGCCGCTCACTCCCGAGCCTCGTCCTGGCCATTTTCCTTACGTGGAACCATTCTAATTCCAAAATATCTTTCTTCATTCTCATAAAATTTTCAATGCCATCTTTTAAAAAGATTATTTCTTTTATGACTCTCTAGCATTCTACTTTCTCCCAAGCCGGCTGTTATTTACTGAATATTGCTTGAGCAAACGAATGAGTGAACAAACCTGTGAAATGAAGAGGAAAGTGCCAACATCCAATTACAATAACATTTCTTCTTCTATTAAATAGAAAAACCTAAATCCTGTGGCTAATCTGATCCTGGTTGCTGTGCTGCACTGTTGAATCCAGATAAAAGCTCAGCTTCCTGCCTCCCAATGTCGTTAGAAAATACCTGGACCTCCCGAAATGGGTGGGGGATGGGGACAGAGGCACAGGGAGAAGCAGGAAGAGTGCCACATTAGCACTATAGGAGAATTTTTATTTGAAACATGAAAATACTGCTTCAAACATGGCATTTTATAGCTGAGGAGAGAAAAATATTTATGCATGTATATATGAATGCAATGAGCTTCTTCTCTCTCACTTTTCCTTACTTTTTTTCTCCCCAGGGAATCAGAGATGCTCAAATTCTTTCCCTTGAGCAGCTGATTAAGGGGTCACTCCAACAAATGAGAGCTTTAGTAATAATGGCATCTTGTAACATCCCAAAGACTCCCTTACTGAATCAAGCACACATTTTAATGAGCAGCTTGAATCTCTCTCTTGGTTCTACTCTATAGGGTCCATGAACTTGGTTGGCTGGGCTTATTGTCATTTGCACAATGTTTTAATCTGAATCTTTTTCTGTCGTCTCAGAAAAAAATCTACCTAAATCTCAAGAAATTTTTGAGCAATTAAAAATCAGATAAAGTTACTTCCAGTGTGCAAGTTTTTTCTCACTTCTCTTCCTCTGTCATTCTACAAGATGTCCTTCATAATCTGTTATAGGCCCTGAATAAAATTGCAGTGACAGTATAATGGTGTCACCAGTCTCCTAAGAAACTGCGAGCTAGTTTCTCAAGGAGAGAATACACGTATTATCTCTATAATGCAATGACTAAGTGTAAAGCAGTACTCAAAAATTGTTTATAAACATCTGTATGAATGAATGACTAAGGCTATACCAATATGGGGTATAATTAACTAATTTAGTGAGTATTTATGAAGCATCCACTATATGCCACCTATTATTCAAGGTGCTGGCAACATACAATATACTTTGGCAGTGAACAAAGAAGTTAAAATTCCCCACCCCATGGAGCTCATAATTTTTCTATCCTATTGGAGGAAGAAGGTATGGCAGCCATGTAGGAGTGTGGATCAGATGTCTCTTCAAAGGGAGCTTACTGTGAACATGCGCCATAGTGAGCCGCTCTATCCATGGGTTGTTCCTGGCTAATGACTGAAACCAGAGTGGGAGCTAGAGATACCATTCCAGCCCCTAGAGGACTCCTATAATGATTAATCTGTGCTCTGAAGCTCCCCACTGGACAGCCAGGCCAAGACTTTCTCAAAGCCGCATTATAGTCTTGAGGGTCTTTCTATCCAGTTCTCCTTCCTAATTTCTCACCTTCCTCAGATATCAGGCCTATATTATGGTCTACACTCTATTCCTTTCCCTTTTAGTTTAGAGGTGTTTTCCCTCAGAAGTCTCTTGCACTTCTAACTCCATTTTGGAGTTGGCTTGTTGGAGGCACAGATCTGATACAGAAGGGTAGCAAAGATTCTCTCATTTTAATCCTTTAAACATGAAATAGGTTTTTATACTTATATGATTTCCCATGATATGCTCGCTACTGCTTCATTCTGATGGTTTGGGCAAGTCCACAAAGGAAAGGGAAAGTATTCCCAATGTGATGCCAATAACGATTATGCAGACATACGTTAAAAAGCAAAATCATTAGAATTCCAGATAACACGATGCTGAAGTGGCTGGAGCCAGTGTGTTCCTCTCTTCCAAATCCTTCATCCAATGATGTCACACTGGTAGCTGGAAATCAGCCGTGGTGGAAGGATTTACACCATGTAAATTGGCAAAGTCTATAAATCAGGGTTATTTTTATTTTGCGTGTTTTGTTTTTTCCAGAGGGTTAGTTTATCACTGCTTCCAGACCTTGTATTCAGGTATGCCTGACCAGCAGTCTGAGAATAAGAGTGCATACTTTTGGAAAGTGAAACAAAGCAAAGACCAAGCTAAACTTTGCAAAGTGTTCTTGAAAATAAACTGAAGCCAATTCATGGTAAAAACAGTTTAATAGTTTCCCCATTGGTTCCTGCTTCAAACACTCCGGTTCCTGTGTTTCCACGTCTCTCCTCTGCCCTCTTCTATCCTCGAAGGCACCTTCAGCAGCCTTCTCTGGAGTTTCCCACCGTTACTTTGGCCCTTTTATCTTGCATTAATATGGAAGCTCCATCGCATTATTCTGAGAATATGTTGTCCAAAGAAAATGTTTTTGATGTATTCCTTGCAATTAAACACATTCCCTTGTCTCCTAATTTGTACTTTGAAATACAGAATTTTGAAATATATCAATATTGTCGCTAAATACTCAAAATACATCATTCCTGACATCTATGAAATTAATGAACATTAATTAACATTCATTATTCTTCAAAACTTATTTATTCCCCGTGCTTGTTCATGTCTTTTTGTGATTTTCTTTCATGTATTTTGATTTTTCATATTATCCCGGGGCTACACTTGATATCCTCTTTTTGATGGTTTTTACCTACCATGAACTGTATTCTGGTGACTCATTCTAGAAATATTTTGCTGGTTTTTCTTTCTTTTGAGTTTGTCTGTTTGTTTTTAATATTTTAAAAATAAAACATCTTGTCATTTTCCTTACAGAATCACTTAAGGAAAATGTTGGTTTTCTTATTTTCTGTGGTCACAATAAAATAAGTTTAGGAATGATAATATGAAAAGGTAATATACTTATCCCATAATCTTTATGAATGCATTTAATAGAAATCATTTTTGGTAAGATATCTTTAACTTCCTTGGAAGAACAGAACAACTCATTCCTTATCTTTCAGTGGTACTAAGAAAACAGAAACAATATTGAGAACACATTTTCCACATGTTTTTGACAAAGCCTAATAGTTTTTAGTATGCTCATTAGAGGAATCCAAACAAAACATTAAACAAAGGGAGAGCAGATGTGTGCTCCAAATGACTCTGCTCCCTTGTTGCCACACCCAAGGCAGACATCATTCATTGTCATTGCCATCCTTCCCACGGAGCACAGAAAAGGCCATCATCCTCCTCTTCATGACTGGAATTTGCTATGAGATAAAAATGTCTTCTTACAAAGGTTCTTACTTTAAAAATGTGATTTATAATGCTTTAATATTCTCATATGTTTGAAATCCTTCTTGAATTAAATGATACTATGGACTGAAATGTTTTCAGTTTCTCCAAGATCTAAAGTTTCCTACACTTTCTAGATGTCACGTAACTTTCTGGGACCTTGCTGGTTTTCCTTTTGTTCTAATTCTAATATTAAAATATATCCACAGACCTTCATGAAAACAGATTTGAAATTTGAGTTAGAGATGTTTCATGCATGCCAGCTGTTTATTAACACTTTAATAAATATGCCTGACATATTAATACCAAGAGACGAAAAAGGAAGTTGCTCAATTATCTAGTATCCTCAACTCTAGTGCTATGAAAACATCTGGTTAATAAGGAATTTAACAAATGGTAGCTTTGGCTTTGTGTGTGAGGAAAAGCATCCTGTGTTTTGACCGTAAAGTTTGCAGTCTTAAGAGAATAATAAGCTAAAAAATAAATTCCACTAAGAGCCAACCCCCATGGCCTAGCGATTGGAGTTTAGCACGCTCCACTCCAGTGACCCAGGGTCATTTCCCAGGCATGAAACTATGCCACTTGTCTGTCATGGCCATGCTGTGGCAGCGGCTCACATAGAGGAACCTGAAGAACTCACAACTATACACCGCTGTGTGCTGAGGCTTTGGTGGAGAAAAAGGAAGAGAAAAGGAGGAAGATTGGCAACAGATGTTGCCTTAGGGCGAATCTTCTCCTGCAAAAAAGTAAAAAATAAATAAACAAACAAATAAATTCCACTAAAAGTTAATATTCTGAAATATCTTGTAACAATATATCTAGTAATCAGAGTATTTAATCAGCTTCCTTTTGTCCATCTGATGGCCAGCTTCATATCATAACAAGACAAAAATTACAAATATTTGCTCCTATTCTACTGTGAGAGGCCCACCAATGATGTTCATGTCCTAATTCTCAGAATCTGTGAATATGTTGCCTTATGTGGCAAAGGGCCTTCGCAGATGTGATTAAGGAGCTTGAAATGGAGAGATTATCCTGATTATCCAGGTGGGCCCAGTGTAACCACTGGAGATTTTCTAAGTAAAAGAAGGACACAGCAGAGTCAGAGAGAGATTTGAAGATGCTGTGTTCCTGGTTTTGAAGACGGAGGAAGGCAACACCAGCCAAGAAATGCAGTGGCCTCTAAAGGTTGGAAAAGACAAAGGAATGAATTCTCCCAAAGAACCTCCAGAAGGAACACAGCCCTGCCAACACCTTGATTTTAGCCCATTGAAGCCCTTTTTGGACTCATGACCTCCAGAAATTTGAGATCACAACTTTGTGTTGTTTTAAGTTGCTGTGATTAAGTGTTGCCCCACCTAGCTCGTGGAAACTTGTTACAGCAGCAATAGAAAACTAATACATCCTTTAACCCGTTCCAGAGGAAAGAAAAACGGAAGGCATTAACTCTTTGTAATCCTTTACCTGAATCAGAAAATGAATCCCTTAAAAATGTCCCAGATTTTTTTCTATTTCCCCTCAATATGCTGTTACGGTACTGAGAAATGTTCTCTTCATTGATCATATGCAAAAGGTACATTTTTCTTCATGACTTCAAGAAAAAGTTTCTGTGAAAGGTAGAAAGTAACACTCTCAAGACAAAGCAAATTATTCCAACAGTGAGCAAAAGAGAATAAAGGAAGCAAAGAGTTTAAATTTCCAAGGTCAGAACATATTCTTAACAATGACTTCACTGTCACTTTTAAGCAGAGCATTTGCTCTAGTTTCATTTTCATGCCTTGGGAGTGTTTGGAAGCTCGACAGTGAGGGTGCCCCACGTGACTTTGTACACACAGCATAATTGTCATTAGCAAATGTTCTCAAGTAGACTTTGTAACCATTCAAATCAACAAATCAAGTGTGCTCTTATGATAACAATAAATGTGTGAAGCACTTTGAAATGTGCTAAATGCTAAAGGCTAAAATATTACAGATTTGTTTATATAAGCCTCACATGCTAGTCCATATTTATGACATGTAGCTTAGCATGAAAGGGCAATGAGTTTCAGGACAGAGATTGCTCCCAAATCCTTCAAGTGTGATTTGAGGGGAAGTGGTGCAAAATTCTCATTCCTCAATATATGCCCAGGCCAACATGGCATAGTTCTGAAGATGCACAACAGAGTGAGATTTACCAAAGACTATAGATTACCAAGAGACATTTAAAACAAAAATAATTTTTATACTAGAGCATTTGCTCATCTACTCGTTCTCAAAAGCTTTATTATACAGCAAAAATATAGTAAAAAAAACATAACAGTAAAGATAGAATACACAAGTTTGGGTTACAATTCAGGTTTAATTTCTTATGAACTTCTTATGAACTACTTATGAATATCATATCACTCTCTCTGGCCCCCAATTTCTTCATTTGTAAAGTAAAGGTAAAATCCAGCACACGTAGGAAGTAGTGTTGTCTAATGGTTAAAGCACAGATGCACAGATACCGTCTGGGTCGAAATCTTGGCTCCCCGACTCACTCTATGACTGTGGACTAGTCATTCAATGACCTTCGGAATACCTTTGTCACCGTTTTCTCATCTGTAATGTATCACTTACCTAGCAGGTTTGTGGGTAAGATTTCATAGAAAATATATCAACACACTGTGCCTACTCAATCTGTGTGACCTACTGTAATACGGTTGCGGTGAGGAACAGATGAGGTCATGTCTGAAAAACACAGCACGTAGTGTCATTCAGATTCATTGATTTGAAAGCTGTATAACATAAGTATGTCATAGGTATATATAACATACATAGTACGTTGTATAACGTGTTTCCTCAATTTTAGAACACATCTTCTTTCATATTATTACATTTAAAATATTAGAATGCATCTTACAATTGACTTTTATGTTTAACATGGTAGTTTTTTCCCCAAAAGGTAATATTAAATTTGTAATGGTGGGCCAGCCCCGTGGCCGAGTGGTTAAGTTCACACACACCACTTTGGCAGCCCAGGGGTTCACTGGTTCGAATCCTGGGCATGGACCTAGCACTGCTCATCAAGCCATGCTGAGGTGGTGTCCCACATAGAACTAGAAGGACATACAACTAAGATATATAACTATGAACTGGAGGGCTTTAGGGAGGAAAAAAAAGAGGAAGATTGGCAACAGATGTTAGCTCAGGGCCAATATTTCTCACCAAAAAAAAGAGATTACTTTCTTTTAAAAAGAAATTTATAATGGTGTCTTACAAATGAGGAAATGATACACATATGTATGTAATTCATATGTATGCATGTATTGGTCAGGAAATTTCCTTATTCCCCAAGCACCAGCACAGTGTGGACGCCAGAATTTGCTCAATAAAGATGTGTCATGCTGTGAATAAATAACTTACAAACATCTTCAGATTTAACTTGGCCTCCACTTTTCCCACTGCCCTCTCTCACATTTCAGTCTAGCTAAAAAGGCTTTTGGTTAGTGGATTGCTCCTAGATGTAATACTGGACCACCCTTGCCTTTGAAATAAACACAACTCTCATCCTATCTGTAATAGTTTCTCCTCTGAAACCCAGGCTCCCGCTGGTCTGTCTCCTTTGGGGCCTCCCACAATTCGCCACTCTTCAGTTTCCTTGCAGCAGGCAAGCTCCTGCTCCAACATTCCTGTCTGCTTCTCCCCCTCCCTCCCCATCTCCTTTCCAGCAGGCACAGGTGTTGGAAGGCTGAACAATCAGGAGCAAGGGGAAGGTGTTTGTAAGCCAACATGGGCAGGGCGTCTGCGTGGAACTTCCCAATGTGTATTTCTCCATTTTTGCACTCGTGAACAGGAACCACTTTTTACCCATCTGTATACCTTCAGGGCACAGTACAGCACTTGCCTCAGAGCGGGTAATGCTGTTGAATTGAATTATTAAAGTGGACTAAGTTACAAATTATTTATTCATGCTCTGATTTATTAGTTGACCATTTATTGAGAGCTTTGAGCTAGTTGCTGGGGAAAAAAAAAGATGAATAAAATTTCTTTCCTTTCACAGAAAGACTCACAATGAGTGGGGAGACAGATTTATAAACTAATAATTATAACAATACTAAGAATACAATCAATACATTTATGTATGAAATATCGTGAAAGCAGATAAGATGCAAGGATTTACTAACGCTTCTTGGGAGAGGGGAGAAGCGATAACACCGTTGAATTTTGAAGAATGACTGCGTAGTCAAGGGGCAGAGAATTTGAGCCATGAGAATTACTATATAACCCAGCAATTCCACTCCTACTTATATATCCAAGAGAAATGAAAACATATGTCCGCACCAAAATTTATGTACACCAATGTCATTGCAGCGCCAGTCATAATAGTCAAAAAGTGGAAACAACTCAAATGTCCATTGACTGATGAATGGATAAATAAAATGAGGAATATGCATATGATGAAATATTCAGCAATAGAAAGTCCTGGTATGTGCTATAATATGGATGAACCTTGAAAACATTATGCTAAGTGAAAGAAATCATATTGAAATTGTTTAATGAATACTTTTATAATATGATTTTATTTATATGAAATGTCCAAAATAGGCAAAAATATACAGACTGAAAGAAGATTAATAATTGCCTAAGGCTGGGGGTGAGCGAATGGGGAGAAATGGGGAGTGATTTTAATGGAAACAAAGTTTCTTTCAGATGTGATGAGAATTTTCTAAAATTGATTGTGGAAATGGTTGCACAGTTCTGCAAATAGACTAAAAACCATTGATTTGTATATTTCAAATGGATGGTAAGTGAATTATGTCACAATAAAACTAGATACAAACAAAGGAACAAGGAGCAACAGGCAGCCCCAAAATTTACTAAAAATTTCCATATGAAATTGTTATAACTAAGATGTTTACTTGTTATATTGTAAATAAATGTTCTTAAAATAAACGACAAAAGTTCGTAGAGAGGAAGAAGTTGGTGACAAATGAGAGAGAGGAGGGGAGAAAGCAGATAGAGGAGAAAGTCTATAGACTGGGGTTCTTGAAAAATTTGTGAGCAGGTGGAATCTAGAACACAGGGGATTACATCTTCCACTATGGTGGGGAAGGATGCAGGCGAGGATAGGCAGAAAAGCAAGTGTGCTAATTGATGGGAGTACAATGAGTTGAGTGTTCCCACTAACTGGATTCTGTGGTCTCTGGGAAGCGTGGCATCTTCTGTGAGTGATGGAGGAAGGGAAGGTAGAGACGTGGTGGAGATGGCTGCCAGAGTGACAAAGCAAATGTTCGCTCAGTATTTTATGCACCCGTCTGTGCCATAAAAACACTGCTGAAATAAAATACAAGAAATAAGTGAACAGTCTTAGCATGAAGCCTTAACGTGAACAAAACTCCAGGAAATAGAACATCAGCTTTCATGATAATCTTAACATAGTCATGTGAATGGAAAAAACTTAATTATGAATACCTCAAAACACTTTCCTTAAATATGATTCCATTTATATGATTCCATGTTCTGTGTAAAGTTAACTTTTGCAAAAAAAGTAAATTCTCTTTTTTAAGGAAGTCCAAACTAAGAAAATAATCCTTTTCAAAAAAGTAAATGAGATGGAAAATAATACATAAATAAATAATAAAATTTTTAAAAAGTGCAAATGTATGGAAGCACAAATAATGACATTAAAATATTAATAACTAACACTTGTATCACACTATATGTCAGGCTCTGCTCTAAGCCACGCACATACACTCATTTAAGACTCATAAAATCCTATGAGGTAGGTAATATATTCCCAATTTATATAAATTAAGATGAGGTATGGAGCAGTTAGGTAGTTTAGCACAATTGACATGGGTGGTAAATGTGAAAGATGCAAACCCAGGCAGCCATGCTCCGTACTTTCTATGCAACACTGGATAAATGGCGAGATACGTCCAGGAATTATCAGCTGCCTTTGTGGTTGAGATGAATATAGGCTGAGTAGTGATCAGAGCCAGAAGATGAAGCTAGAACAGTAGGCGAGGATAAGTTTGTCAGTATCCTCAGGTATGGAGACCAAATTAGGATGGCCCCAGCTGGATAGCTGCTCAATGCATTTATTTATAAGGGAGTTCCAAAAGATCACTAGGTGCAAGTAATTTATCAGAAAGATAATGATATAGAGAAAAGCATATTTACTGGAATTTCTCTCAGAAAAAATTTGGAACATGTTAGCAAAGAAAACTGATCGAGCTTCTTGGGACAAGAGATGATACCCTGAGAGGGATGCCTTCAAGCAACAGCACACGGTTCGTTAACTGCCCTTTTTGGTGAGATACAATTAATATAAAATAAAGTGCACACACATCTTATGTGTTCAGTTGGATAGATTTTGACAATGGTGTTTGGCTGTGAAATCACCTCTCACAACAAAACAAGATATAGAATATCTCCATCTTCCAGAAAGTTCCATATTCCCCTTCTAGTTAATTCTCTTTCCCACACGCTATCTGGTTCCTTCATCATAGATTATTTCTGCATGTATTTGAGCTTCATGTAGAAAAATGTATACAGTATGGATTTTTTTTTGTTTAGTTTCTTTCATGTAATGTACCATTTTTGAAATCAACCCGTGTTGCTGTGTGTAACAGTTATTTGTTCTTTTTTATTACTAGATAGTATTCCATTGTGTAAGTGTAGGACAAACTCTTAATTCATTTTCCTGCTGAGAGGGCAATTTTTCCAGTTTGGGGCAATTATAAATGAGACTGTTATAAACATTTTTGTACAATTCTTTTTTTGCAGACATATGTTTCTATTTCTTGGGCAAACACATAGGATTGGAAGCGCTACACCAGAAGGTAAGAGTATTTTTACTCCCCCATAAGAAAGGTCCGTCTGATTGTTACAGGATTTTCACTTGGCAGAACAAGGTCTGGAAGTCTGGGACAAGAGCTGAATTATGCATAATAATTGGAGGGAAGCCGAGCGCTCCCTTCTCCCCCTTTTTACATGCATGCTCAGCCTCATCCATAAATAATCGATGAACAAATATTGAAAGACCATTGGTTTGAAAGAATGATAAATTATTAACCTACTAGAGGCAGCAAATGTCCTAGTCTGGCTTAAATATACCATAGTTAAGAACGTAGATTTTGTTTTGAAGATCTTAAGTGACGCGATTAAACCCATGTCTAACAACCGTAACTTTCACGTATTTTGGAAGGTGGACTAGGAAAGGGGAAATAAGTTAAAAGGCTATTACAAAAGTCCAGGTAAAAAATAATGAAGTCAACATCTTTGGGAATTCTCAGGAGGGAACTGAGTTCAAAAGATATGCAAACACTGTGAATTGTATGTGTGTGTGCTGGTGCATTCACGCGTGTGCATGTGTGTTGTAGCAGAAAATAATTTTGTAATAGTACTCTCTTTGTTGTTCATTCATTGCATCTGCTGCACCCACACACAACAAATGTATTACAGTCTAAGCAAAATACTCAGACCAGCCATTAAGCTGAGATATCCCTACCTCCATATCTAATGTGACTCGTAACACTCTCAATATATCATGGCTTTCTGCCTTTTTTCTGTTCAGAATGTTTCTAAAATTCTTGACCTTTCCAGCATTGCAGCTTGCCTTCAGTGCTCGAGTTCTGAAAACTACAGAAAACAAAACATCCAAACGGAATAACATATGAGAAGGATGTGAATATCAAACTCTGCCCCAGGTCTTAGTGGCACCTCTTTCATTGTGTTTCTCAACCATTTTCACATAAAACAGGCAAAGACTGGCTAGAGATAAACTTTTTTATATCAGATTCGGAGAAAGATCAGCAATCTATTATTTTTCAGCCCAGAAAGTCCTGGAAGAGCTTATCTTTATCCTCTCCTTGCTGTGACGGGCTTTGTCATTCTGCTAGCTGGCACATCAAATCATGATCTCTAACTCTGACTGAAATAAAACTGGCTGGTCACGGTGTGGGTCCCTTTCATACATTGTACGGTCTCGGTTTATTCAGTGGAACCGACCTGCAATTCTAGGAGACAGGAAAAGACTAAAAGAAAGCAATTAAGTTAGAGGGAAACATTTTTCATGTTTTCTCTGTCTTGTGACTAGCATATTCATGGAAACTCCATTCTCCAGGTTTATTCCAAAAATAATTTTATAAATTCCCTGTGGGTTATTGGCCTATTATTCATATTGTCTCCCCACTTTTCCCTTGGCAATCTCTTATTCGAATATTTTTCAAAATTGGAAATCGATCCTCAATCAATCGTCTATTATTAAAAGTCAGGGATGTTAAACGTTCAGTACTTGTTGGGCAGAAATGCAACCCCTGATTAATTAACTATTAGGAGTACTTATTAAAGGCTACACTGGTTGGTGGCTTTTGTAAATCAAGGTTGTACAGTTTTTTGTGCGTCACTGGCTAGTCAGGATCATCAGCCTGTGGGATGTCTGGAACGAGAGTTGTGGTTGTATCTGCTGGGAAGGTGGCTCTATTTGGAAGGTAACGTGCCTCAAGAATCAGCAGGAGAAGGGCATGCTAACTCCGGCCCTGTAGGGCTTTCACTGATTCCGCAAACCATTTCTGCAGCAGCTGTGGACACTCACTGCATCAGAGTCAATCAGAAAGGCAGCCTTTATGTATGTTCAAGGGACTTGCCCAGCCTAAGGAACCTGGCTCAGCAAGTTCTCATGTACATCCACACACAGTGAAAAGCAATACATGGGGCTTCTAGTTTGGAAGAAACAAAGGCTCCCTCTGCCATATAGAACTTCATGCAGGATTCTTCATCTTTCATCAAATTAAAACTCCAGGCTTGAAGAAAAATTGCTGATGATAGTGGTTCGATGCTTCGGGCTCTACTCGTACAAGGAGAAGATTACAAACTGATGGTAAAATCGGTTATTCATCTAATTAGGCAGGAAAGGGATACAAGCCTTTATTGAGAAAAGAGATAAAAACCTATCCTGTCCTATTTTCTCTTCAACTAGGTCAATTTACTTGAATTTGAGTATCCAGGAACCTAACTGGCATCTTCAGAACTATAATACCTCCCCTGTGCTAAATAGAATATGCTCACTAAGACCCGACACCCACGCAATACCTCCATAAGGGCTGAATAAGGCGAAATTCTGCAAAACAAATGACATTAAAATGTTGAAAGTCTATCCATAACGATGGTAATCTGTCAGCTAATTTCTAATAGAGATAACTTCTTTTAAATTTCTCATTAAATTGTCTTCACAAAAAATAATGAATGGTGACTTTCTTCGAAGATATTTTGTTTTTCATACGTCTGAACACAAGAAAAATGTTTGTCTTTATAACAAGATTTGTTATAAATTTATTTATAAATGAGATTTGCCTTTATAAAATAATATTATTGAACGATAATATTTAAAAACAAAAGCCGGAAAAATTTGGCATAGGATGTCTTCCCATTTTAAAAAATCTTTTTGACAGTATTTCTCTATGAGTCAGGGCATTACTCAACTCCTCCACAATACTAGACTTCGTGTGCCGAAAATCCTCCCATCTTAAGTTTCCTGAGACCCGCCAACGTGCTACCAAACACCAGGTGGGTGGATTCTGATGGATAATTTTTAAAGATAAAACCTACGCATTATCCAGAAGACAGAAAAAGTTCTTAAAAATCCCAGTGGTTTTGTTTTGTTGACATAGGATTAAATTGTATATCAATTTTCTAATCTACTTTTGTAGAAATAAAATCTTATTACAAAGGATTCATAAGCCTCATTTTTATTATATTATCATATTTCAATGAGGAGCCATGACTTATGTTTCTATTCCTTCCCTACTGTGTTGACGAATGTCTCTGAGCATAAGATACATCACGGCATGGGAGAAAAGCATGAGGGCTCTGGAATCAGACAAACACAACTTCAAATTTTGCCCACTTTTTTTAATAGACTTACAAATTGTTTTCTCATGATGAGAACTCTTAAGATTTATTCTCTTTGCAACTTTCAAACATACAATATAATGTCATTAGCTATGGTCACCATGCTGTACATTACATCCCCAGGACTTATTTACTCTAGAACTGGAAGTTTGTGCCTTTTGACTCCCTTCATCCATTTGTCCCACCCTCTATCCCTCACCTCTGGCAACCATCAATCTATGGTCCATATCTGTGGGCTTGGGGTTTTTGACTCCATGTATAAGTGAAATCATATGGTATTTGTTTTTCTCTGACTTACTTCACTTAGCATAACGCCATCAAGGTCCATTCATGCTGTCATGAAGGGCAAGATTTCCTCTTTGTTTATGGCTAGTAATACTCCATTGCGTATATATACCACATCTTCTTTACCTATTCATCCATTGATGGACACTTGGGTTGTTTCCATACCTTGGCTATTGTAAATAATGCTGCAACGAGCATGAGGGTGCAGATATCTTTTTGAGTTATTTTTTCAGTTTTCTTCAGATAGATACCCAGAAGTGGAACTGCTGGATCATATGGTATTTCTACTTTTAATTTTTTGAGGCACCTCCATTCTGTTTTCCGTGGTGGCTGCACCAATTTACATTCCCACCAACAGTGCACAAGGGTTCCCTTTTTGCCACGTCCTCGCCAACACCTGTCAACTCTTGTCTTTTTGATAATAGGCATTCTAACATGTGTGAAGTCATATCTCATTGTGACTTTGATTTTCATTTCCCTCATGATTAGTGATGGTAATGAAAGTCTTTGAACATAAGATACATCATGCATTCTAGAAAAAGCATAAGCTCTGGGATCAGACAAATACAATTTCAAGTTTTGTCCACTTGTGTGAAAAATTATGTGACCTAGGACAAATTACTTTCACCTTTCACAATCAGGTCGCTCACACTTTGAATGAGTGCTATATCTACCTGGTCAGGCTGTTGTGTTAAGACAATATTTTCAGAACATCTAGAAAAATTCCTGATAGTTATTATTACATTAAATTATTTTATTTACTGCTATTATCATCTTCATTATCATAAAGACCTAAGACTGATTCTATATAGTCAACATCACTGGAGGATATTTTTAGTAATTGATCATTCATATCTGTTATGTCCTTGAAACCTTTTTTGTTAACTTGATCTGCAATGTGGACTTATCCTTATATTTCTAGCTGTTGTTGTTTTATATTTTTAACATAATTAATATAATATTTTAATATGTTGTTTGACACACTGAGGTTAATTTTTGTTAAACATTCGCAATGGATTATCAATTTGCAGTGAATATCCTATTTAAAGTTTTGTTCTTAGAAATGTGTTTGGTACACTTTCTATCTGTATTTGCTAAATATATCTTTACCTACCTCCTTGTTTACAATCGTATTGCACCATGTATCTTAATTATTCACAGCATATGGCTAAATTTTGTTCTTTAATTCATTTGAGTGTTGCTGTCTTTTAATGAATTTTATATTTAGTTCAATAACTTTTTATAGTATTTTGGCTCCCAGGAAGTATGTAGGAATACTGTTGTCGGGACCAACACATGGGTTAGAGGACTCTAGGAGTCAGGTTGCACAATACTGAGGCAGTATTGCTCTCATCAGGGTTGATGTCTCCAGGAGCCAAGACTGGTGCAAAAAAGACAGTAGTATGAAGCAGATATAAAGTGTGAAGTAGAGATGGATGGAGAAAATAAAGATCAGGATCAAACGAGGTATGAGGAGAGGAAAGTTTACATTTTATTTTAGGACTAAGTCTGAAAATATGTGATGAATAGGATTCCCTTTTATGCTGCTTTCATATACAATTTGGAAAATACTAAGGTTTAAATAGTTCAATTTACTTTGGACGTTATTATCTTTATGTGGTATATTTCTTGTTTAAAGAAATTTTCTTTTTCCTTTTTCCATTCTGTTTTTGGAGGGGCTATGTAAACTAAATCTACCTTGTCTATAACTTTTGCAGTAATTTAGATGATATGTATTCAATTTTTAATTTTATTAGTGTGTATCTTGTGTTTTTAAACTTTTAAAGTAATAATTTATCTAATTTTTGAAATAAAACACCAAGCAGATTTTTAAAAGTTTATAATTCTTTGAGGAGAATCTCAGAGCTTTCATTATCTTTCTATATTCATCTATCCGCCAGTTCTCACTCCCTTGCAATTTTCCTAGTTTTCTATAACATAATTCAGGAGATAGAGACCTGTATTTTTTAACAGTCTTTCCAATATACAGGACTTTTTTCACATAATTTTTATGCATTTAATTTTGAAACCAAATTCCATAATTATTCAAGGAATCCCATTGACCTTTTGGTTTTGATATTTATCATCAGTCTCTGTCATCTACAGCTTCCTATTCTTAGATTCGAAATTTTGATTTGATCACTGAAGAGCATCTATGCTGGAAGGATGACCTGATAGAAAATATGCTTTTATTTCTGTAAACATTTAAAACATCTTGCTGTACATTTCATCCGTGAAAATTAATTTGGCTACACGAAGATACTGCAGGTGGTAAACTTTATTTTATTGTTTCCCGGAAGCTGACCCTGTAGAAAGAGATCTAAAGTCAATATAATTTGTACTCATTTTTAATTGACTTGGATGCTTATAAGGTATTTTGAAATGTTTTTGAATATAGCTGGGTAATAAAGCTTTTCATACATGTATTGAACCATGTCATTTTCAATTCAGAAACAATTTCTGCTCTTTTTTTCCTTATAAATTCTGGTCATGCATTCTATTATCTCATTAAAAGACATCTATTACCTTTATCTCATTTTCTATATATTTACTCTCATCCTTTTCATCTGTTTATACTTTTTGCCTGTGCTCCAGAGACGTATCTCCAGTTAGTCTTTTACATCGTGAGTTCAAATGTAATGTTTCTGACTGACTTCATCTGAATATGCTATTCATTCACAAACAAACATTGCTCATAGTGCCCTGCTCTAATGACCTGCTTATATGAATATAGTTGGTATTTATTTTCATCATGTTGTTTTGAGTTTAAAATATTCTTTTTTTCTTGCAGTAAATTGATTTTAGAGAAGGATGGTCCTTTGATACCAGAACGGTGGATCGTGTGTTTTACGTTGCAGTCCGTACACGTTTACTTGCTGTCTGCCATCCCCTCCCAGTTCCACACTTTATTTCTCTACTTAAAAGGAAGGTTCTGTTTAATTGAGGTGTTGGAATATGACATTAAAGGCTATCAAAATTGCCCTGGGTTCTACAAGAGTTTTACATGGGATGTTATGCAAATTCTTCCACTTAACAATTCAAACTAGTACGTTACAGGATCAGGGAAGAAGTATTAAGGGGGTGTTCTCAAATTGCATTCTCAAGTCATGTCTCATCACCAGTTCCCATTGGATGATCTAGATCGGGGTGGACAAACTATAGCCTGCAAGCCAAATCTGGCCCACTATCTGTTTTTGTAAATAAAGTTTTATTGGAACACAGCCATCTCATTCATTCATTTATTGTCTATGGCAGCTTTCAAGCTGCAATAGCGGAGAGAAGTAGTTGCAACAGAGACTATAAGGTCTGCAAAACCTAAAATATTTGCTATCTGGCCCTTTACAGAAAAAAATTTGCTGACATATAATCTAAATTCCATACCCCCAGTATAAACTGGAGTGCTAAGGACATCTGACTCCTTTTTTATTTTTACTATCATCCATAAATAGCATGGCCTCCTTTTCCAATAAACAACCAGAATAGCCTGGGGCACCAAAAATATCAACTTCTACCTTATCATAAAAGTATCCTTGTTAAGATTGCCAGATAAAATATGGATGCCCAGTTAAATTTAAATTTCAGTGTATGTCCCATGAAATATTTGTCTATCTGAAATTCAAATTTAACTGAGTATCCTGTATTTTTATTTTCTAAATCTGGCAACCCTATCGCTGATGTATATGCAGTGGATATTTGCAGATCAAATCAAATGTTGGGTCCCATTGTAGTAAGGGAACCAAAATAGCCCCGGGATAAAGAAACTATTTATGAGCTAGTGTTTTTTGACTCCAAATAACAGAAGACCCAACGCTAGTTGGATTAAACAATAATGAAATGTATCATTTCACAACATGAAGTTCATAGTCAAAGAGATGCTCTACATCAGGACTCCAAATTTACATTTTGACAGCTGATCTCCCTCCTCTTTGGGCTGGATTGATCCTCAGAGTGTAGCAAGATAGCTCCAGAAATCCCAAGTACTACAGCTGGACAACAACTTTCAGAGTCAACGATGAAACCATATCACTTTTGTGTATCTTTTGAAGAAAACAATCATTTTCCAGAAGTACGATAGCAGAATTCCATTTAAGTTTCATCGCCTTGGATTGACAAAGGAAATGAGATTGTCACGATGGTCTTGTGCTAATCCTTTGGGGTGGGGTATTGAGAAGTTAACGATGATGACTGCTATAGTCCACTTCTTTGGTTGCCCAATATCTACCTATACTTTTATAAATGCTAATACCTACATAAACATATTCATATCCTTCCTGGAGAAAGACAAAAATCTCTTCTGCATCCAGACACAAGTACAAAATCCCTGGTTTATATGCAGTTTATGGCTCCTTGCAACTAAGGCTAAAAGATAAGAGATCCAACCCTAAAATAACCAATACAAAAAGGGCGGAAAGGACAAGATAACAGCAATAAAATTCCCACCTGGATAAAGGGGAGAATGAGAAATTAGACATAAGAGGTATTGGTGTTAGCACACCCTGTATATATTCTGTTGGAGAAAAAAGATAAGATTCCCTGCCCCGGGAAAAGAATATTTTCCTGATCAGCCATCCTGGCAAAGTTGTTCTGTTGTGTGTGTATAGAGCCTTGTATGTTTCCCTCTATGACCGTTCGAGGTAAGCGGCGTAAAGATACACCTCGCAGAGTATCCCAACACATTAGCAAACCATTTTGTGCAACTAAAATTTTAGTGGCCAGTATATTTCCATAGAAGAATACAGTTCTCCTAACAATTAAGCTTCAACTAGTTTTGCTTCCAGTCATAACTAAAGATCTTCATTTAGACATGATCTTGGATTATAAAAATGTCTGGTTTCTAGCTATAGATTTCTGTTCCTCCTTTCTCTCTTGGCCTCAAATCAACAGCGTGTGCCTTGAAGGAATATGAAGCAATTGCCTTTAGTTGGGAAACATCATGAAGGATCTGATCTTTTATCCAGGGTTGGTCTTTTTCCAGGCAGAGAATAACTAACAGGAGGCATTTTAATGAAACCCAAATATTGTGACCTGCTAAGTTTCTGCCTCTCTATTGCTATTTGGACTAACTTTAGCTGAGATAGAGTATGTGGCTATTCTAAACATTAGTGGACTTGGTTATAAATGAACGGTACAAATGACCTCTTTGCTGAAAAGCCACGTTTCTCTCCTAAATGCGTTTGGTTAGACCACTTTCAGTCAAATCTAATCTTTTTCTTTTAGGAATTTACCAACAGCATTAGGAAGCATTAAATTATCTCAACATCCTGAACTTTCCCTGTGGTTTTCCTATCACTAGAACCTGTATGGGAATTGATCTAAGTCCCATTGTACATTAGGCAACAGTCTAAATGAATGTTGGCAACTGCTTAACTATGGTCATCCACTTCCTGGCTTAGAGTAGTAGAGTATTCCAGGCTAGAGTTGTCACTTCCCACCACTGCTTTCTCCACTCAGCAAATACTCCTTTTAGCGTATGTTCTTTGTAGCACTCCACTTCATTTTGCCACTTTCTTTGTCATCCAGGAAGATGTCAACATCAAGTAACAGAAAATGCCAACTCAAATTGGCTTCAATAAGAAAACATATTTATTTCACACAACTGGAAGTCCAGAGGTAAGGCAGGGCCAACTGTAGGTATCCAAACACTAGAATGTTTTGCAAAGTAAGAAAATAGCTTGTATCTTCTATTTTTTTTAACAAGAGCAAGCAAGAACCCTAGAAACACTAGCAGTCTTCACTTCTTGTCTCACTGGCCAGAATTTGTCACGCATCTATACCTGAACCAATCACTGGAAAGAGAATTGATAAGTATCACTGTTGATAGTCATCATTTGAGTGATTATCACAAACCCCAGTAGTGTATGTAAGGCAGAGACAGAGTCATCCTTTGTAGGATGGAGCAGTGGGGTTGATGGTGCTTTTCTCCCCTGATTTCAGTAATGAAGAGCGTTAACCTCTTTTAAAACTGTAAAGTGTACTAATTTCCTTCTATCTTACTAATTGTAGAGAAACAAGTTATTATTTTTAGATGACTTTCTGGTCTTTTTAAGTAGAATCTGGGGATGGAGGCAGGAGTCAGTATGGGCACATATTGCTATCTTATATGCAAGTCACCTCAATTTAAAAAAAGATCTGTAAAATCTGTAATATTAAATCCAAATACAGAAGCACATTTTTTTTGGTGGTAAAATAACTCAAACAGTTGAAAAATATTTGTAAAATCTGTCTTTTGGGATTTAGGGAAAAGAAGGTGCCATTGAACTTCAGAAGTTATAGTTTCCACTGTAAAGAATAAATTAAGAGAGACACTTAAAAGACCTTCTAATTCATAAAGGTAATCCTTTGCCCTGGTAAGCAATATTCACTACTGTGAGGTACGTGAGATGCTTTCCTCAGATTTTCTTCTGACATCTTTCTATTCTGTTGCATGAATTCCACAAACCTCCACATACTACATATCAAGACATTGAAGCCTTGGGTACTTGATGTGGCAGAGTCACGTCTCCTGTCACACCGCAGAACCCTACTGGAGACCATGTCTGATGCCAGCTTATTTCAACAGCTTTGTAATTTCTCTCCATCTTATATTTCTTTTCTTTCTATTCCATCCTGAAACCAACCGCTATGTTTAAGGGCCTCCTTCTCTGGCCTTCATCTATTTGCCATTTACTTAAACAAATAAAAATGCGTTCCTATGAAATAATTTTTTGCAAGTCAGATATCTTTTCCTCATATCAAAAGATACAGAGAAAGGGCTAGAAAAAATTGTCCTCCCTTCTTATCTTAATTATCTATTGCTAAGGAACACATTACCACAAACTTAGCGGCTTACAACAACACACATTAGATGTCTCACGGTTTCTGTGGCTCAGGAGTTTGGACACTGAGTTTTCTGTTTCGAGGTCTTACAGGTTGCAATCAAGGCATCAGCTGGTCTGGAATCTCATCTGAGGCTCAGGGTCTCTTCCAAGTTCCTAAGTTGTGGCTGTTGGCAGAACTCAGCTCCTTGGAGCTGGAGGACTGAAGCCCTCGGTTCCTAGATGCTGCCCACAGTTCCCTGCTGTGTGGCCCTCTCTGTGGGCAGTTTGCAACAGAGCAGCTTATTTCTTCCAGGCCAGCAGGAGAGGAGAGTGAGTCCACTGGAGTCGTACATGTCTATAGGTCATGTGTTAGAACCATGGGAGTAACATCCTCACCTTTGCCATATAATACAATCACAAGAGTGACATCACCTCCCATTTTCTATATTGTATTGGTTCAAACAAGTCACAGGTCCTGCTCAGAGCCAGGGGGAGAAGACTACACAAGGGCATGATAATGAATAGTCTGACTCCATATTCGAATTTTGATGGCAGGCCATTTTTATGCCTCACCCCTCCTTTTTTCCCTTCTGCCCATATCCGAGCAAGCTGATAGCAGTCTGGCAAGCTTCCATTGGAGCCAGTGGGAAGTTTACCCCACACAATCCCTGGCTACATGTAGAACCCTGACCCTAGTCCCACCCCGTAACTCGCATAATAACCCCAAGCCGGTCTCCTTTCCCTGCTGTTAGGCCATTTTCAGACCAGCCTGAGAAGTTGGCTGTGCTTTCCCACAAAGCCTCATCATATGAGTAACACATCTTTTCATGCTCTCTTAGTGTATGTACAGCATCATTCTTGACTTCTGAACCAAATTTGGGGTGTGGGTCAGTCCTGCTTCTGCAGAGTGTTTACAATAGGCATAGATACCAGGAGGTGGGGATCATCGGAGTCACCCTAGGGTTTATTCACCACACCAGCTTTAATGTTGCCACAATTATGAAAAATGCATGGTCCCTCTACTTGAAGCCTTTTTAGCCCTTCTATTATGGGAGGCATAGAAACCCTGTTACCAGGAAATTCTGCCTTCCTGCTATGATAATATGTGGGATAACTATAGATACAAGAAAAACAACGTTTCTAAGATTCCGCATTTTCAGACATCAGTAGGCATATTCACAAACTCGATTATATGTGCCATTGACAAAGAATATTTTGAAAATAAAAAGATAATGAGAAAAGTTTAAATATTGAATTGATAAAAATATATATAAATGTATCATTGGGTGAAAAGAGGATATAGGCTCAACATAGCAAAATACTGTGGTCACATGTGCATTCCTGCTGTAAAAATTAAGTGTAGTGTGACTACGTCCGCAGCGGTACCTGGTCAGGGGCAAAGTCCAAATGGATTCTGAGCAGTCCCACTTTGGTCAGGATGCAGGGTGCTTTTTATACTCCCAGCTCTGCACAAGGCTTCCAAGATCTCCAATTTTCACTCAGTGAAGGTGCAGTATCTAGAATTGTAGAGCTGTGGTTTGTCCGTGGGCAATGGGTCATCAGGGACGAGGGCATACATACTGGAGAAGAGCCAGTAATGACCCCCTTCAACTTTGCTCCCCAGGCTTGTAGTAGAAACGTCCAACCCGCTCCTCCCCTTTGAGGAATCAGGCCCATCTACTCCTCCTTTCTAGACGTAGTGCCACTTCCCCACCACCCTTGCCTTACTAATCGGATTACCAAAAGTATACCTCCACAAGTAATAGGTATGTCCTTCTCACTTGTATTTGCACATGTGTCTTTTTGTGTCTTCTTCCTATTTCATTGTAGGCTTAGGGAGGCAAAAACAGCCCTTACATACCAATAGAGAGTGAAAGAAAGCGGCAAAAACTCAGAAGCAGAGATTAATATTTTGAGCATAACATTGCCTCCAAAAATAGATTTGTTTGTTTTAACTTACATGCTCTTCCTAAAATGATGATAAGATCTATGCTAACTAGTTAAAAATACATGAAGACAGTATTTTGAATATATCAGCTTCATGGAGAGCCTATTGTAGGTAGGGGCTATGTTCCTTTATTCTTTGTAATTATAGGGCTCATGATGGTGCCTGGCACTGAGGCACTTAAATGTGGATTTAATTAAATTCTATGTTATACTTAGCAGCAAGTACTTAGTTTAATTAGAACAGAAGTTCCTGTTTATGCTAACATATTATTATTCTTTACCCTTTGAATTGTGAAATAGATTCATTATGCAAATCTTAAAACTGCATTATTTTCACAGAAAAAATAAAAATGATGTTCCTGTGGTGGGATATACCACTGCAATAGGTTAATATTTTTACCTTTCGGTTAGTAATTGATTCACATGGTATCCCGACTCTGTGACTCTGCCGCCCAATATTCAGCCTTTCTTTGTTCCAAGGTTGTATCAGTTAGCAGTTACTGCATAACAAACCACCTCAAGACTTAGTTATATAAAATAACAATTATTTATTATTAAACATTGTGAGTCATAAGGCTGGGAATTGGTTGATGCTGACTGGGCTTGCTCATGTTTCTGCAGGTTAATTTTACTTTGTGTGTCTCTTATCCTCCTCCCAAGAACTGAGGGCCACTTGAGGAATGTCCTTCTTGCAATACGACAAAGCCTATAAGGAGCAAAGTTTCTCAACTTCAATATTATAGATATTTTAGATGGAATAATTTTTTCTCGTGGGCAAGTGTTGTGTCCCTTATAGGATGTTCCATGAGCATCCCTGGCCTCTAGATGCCAGGAGAATTCCCCAAGTTGTGACAACCAATAATGTTTCCAAAATTGCCAAATTCGCTTGAGGGCAAAGTTGCCCCCAGTAGAGAATCACTTCTCTAGAGCACAAGCAGAAATGCGCAAGGCTTCGTGAGTCCCAGGCCTGGAGGCAGCATGCCATCACTTCTACTTCGTTCTATTGGCCGCAGTAAGTTACAGGGAGAACGCATAGTCAAGAGGAGGGGCAGGCCACCTGCCCATGGCAAAGTCACACGGGAAAGGATACGAATACAGGGAGGTAGGAAGAGCGGGGCTATTAAAACAATAAATCTGCCTCAACAGTTATGAGTTCAGGAACTTCTCTCTGGTACAGCTTCTTTCAAGGCTCTATAATGTTTTCCATTATTTGTGATCGTATTAGAACAAGCTTCCAGGACTTAGATCATGTACTATGATTACTTCCCTTTTGTCTGATTATTTGCAATACCTACTAGACGTAATAGGTATCACATAGTAATAAAAGAATATTAACACCTCCATCCATTAGGTTTTTCGATATAACACACAAAGCAATCCAATCTAAAAATCCTTTAGACTGTAATGTTAGCTTCTAAAAATGATAAATAGTTATTTCTTACCTAAAAAGCTATATTCACACATAACTGGGTACATGTACAGAGCAACAGAGAATAGCCGGCTTGTTAATACGAATGCAAAACATGTGCTCTATGAATCACAATTGTGTGCATGTGTGGCATACGGTAAATAACACGATTTAAGATCTAATTGTTTTCAATTTAGAAGAAAACAGGTTGCAGATGTTGGCTAATCTTTTTTTTTTTTTTTTTAAGAGAAACAACTATGTCTTAGGGGAAAGAGTACATTGAAATTAATTCTGTCTTTCACATTTGGGTAACCTTGAGCAAAGTCACTTAATCCGTCTGAGATTCAATTTTATTCAGCCATCAAGTACATTAGGCTGGATCATATGAAATTGCTAATATTCAACTATTTTTTACCTTCAAATATAGCAATTTCACTTGATTTAATAAAACAGATCACAGTGTCAGCCCCACAAGGTTTCTTAGAGGGTTAAAAGGGTCAGTACTAATAGATTTTTGAATCAGACTAAGACATATACAATGGTAAATAATCAGAGAAATACAGAAATCCATGACACCAACACAGAACAGTCTCCAAAGCAAAATCAAAACAGCATTTCCCAGGGAGCATCTGCTGTTTTTTAATAGCTGTGATCAAATTCCAAATTATAAAAATGATAACACATAAAAATTAGAGTTGCTGAAAACGGTTGGAGGTGGTGATGGGAGAGAAAAGAAAATTTTCTTTAAAAATAGAACAAAGACTAGCACAAAGAGATTAAAAATAAAATCAGGGTCTGTTTTTCTGAATATTCCTGAGGGGGCAAATGAGTCTACTGTTTTTCAATTCTCTGAAGCAATGACACTTGACGGTGGAAATGAAACACAGGATTAAAATGTTTTCTTTTGAAGCTGGATAAAAGATGAGTCATACTTTGAGGCAAGTTTCCTAAAAAGAGACTTTAAGAAGAATGAGGTAATAAAGAGACAGTATGAGCACAAGTTTTTATTAAATTCCTCTTAATTATAAGAGAAAATGGTTCAGTTGTCAGTTGGCCGCCCTGCATTATGTTATACTCATTTCAGCAAGAGTGTAAAATAAACAGTATCTTTCTTTAAAAAGCAGTAAAAAGTAAACACTGTAATACTTAGATTAGTGGTTTCAAAACCCAATTAATCATCAGAATTACTTGGGATGCTCTCTTAAAATAAAAAACAAATCACAGAGACCCCTCACTGCGGTTGACAAAATTAGAATTTCTGGGCTTGAGGTTCAAGAATTTGATTTTTTCAGAAGCTCCCCAATTCGTTGTAATCACTTGAGTTTGAAAAACTCAGTTAAAACTTAGGTCCCATTGTTCTTTTTCATGTATTTAAGCTGATCTTATACCCACACACCAGAGGCCAAGTCTTTTTTCAGATTCTTATGCCTATTCTCGGTTTGTTGTTCCACAAGTCAAACTTTGTCCTCTCCGTGCTCCGAGCTTCTGTCTGACATTAGGTTAATAACTATTAATCTGCTAAGGCTGCCATAACAAAATACAACACAGCGGGTGGCATAAACGACAGACGTTTATTTTCTCACAGTTCTGGAGGCTGGAAGTCTGAGATCACGGTGCCAGCGGGGTCAGTTTCTGGCGAGAACTGTCTTCCTGCCTCGTAGGCAGTCAGTTTCTCCCCATGTCCTCATGTGGCCTTTTAAGTCTGTGCACATGGAGAAAGAGAGAGAGGAGGAACGTGAGAGAGAGAGCTCTTTGGTGTTTGTTGTTAACCGAAATGAGCATCTTTACGAGGCAAAGATAAGTTTCAAAGGAAAGAGAGGCTTTATTAAAAGGTTTGCAAACCCGGGAAGTCCACCTCAACCCACAGGTTGATAGGTGACCCCCTCCTCAGTCTTGGTTGGCTGGTTTTTAAAAGCAAAAAGTGCAGAGTGTGCAGGGTTAAGGCTGAGTCCAGCTCTGACTGGTCGCCCTTTCCAGCTACAGTGTATCTTGTGTCCTGGGATTTCTAAAAGTTCTAACTGCGGGGAAAGACTACTGCATTGTTCTTCAGCCACCTGCTGACAGTCAAGGTTAAAATGTAATTTTTATGTCTGCCTATAGCTGAGCCTGGAGGTGGTCATGGTAACCATCACATCAACTCTGGCCTGGTTCTTATCTCTTTCTTGTATCACTTTTTATAAGGACACTCATCATACAAGATCAGAGTCTCACCCTTATGATCGCATTTAACTTAATTACTTCTTTAGAGGCCCAATCTCTAAATACAGCCAAACTGGGGGTTAAGACTTCAATATATGAATTTGCAGGGGGGACACAAAAATTCAAGCCATGACGATAACCAACTACTTCCCGCCAATGAATCAAACTAGTTGGTTTCAAGACGTGTTTAAGAGTACCACTTACGACGGAGAAAAAAAAACTTAAACCAAAATGAACTGTGTTTGCATCTTTTGTCTGAAATGTACAGATATCCAGAACAATGTACAATGCCTAAAACATTCAATAAGTGGTTGTGTATTAGTTAACTCTATTCTTTTAGAGGAATGCTTATGATGTCCCTCCCTGAAACATTGGCTCCATTCTCTGGCCTCGCCCACTTTAGAACCTAAACGTCCCTCACAGGCAAGGAGTGGGAGTTATGACGTTCCTTATGGAGGAATCTGAGGGAAGGGCAGGCGGAGATGCATATGTGTCTGGAGAAGGCTCCAGTTTCAAAGACGACGTTTTTACAGGTAATTTACAAAGAGGAGTTATTGAATTTTTTTTAGGAGAAAGAAAAGCTACAGTAAAAATATCTGCTGGATTTAAGCAGTTCATGTTTTTCTTCCTGATTAATCCCATATCAGACTGGATATGAGAGACTAGATCCTGGCTGAGGCAAAGACAAAAAACTCCAACTTTAGTTACAGCAATTTCTAGGACTTTATTTGAGGAAAATAATCACCTATGAGATCAATGATATAAGAAAATATGTTCATCAAAGATTTAAAAATCTAAAGATAAAATTGGAAATATCGGAAGTACCAATGAGAGAATAATGAGATGAATTATTGCATTTCCGGACAATGGGACACATTGCAGTCGCTAAAAGTGGAAAGTACAAGAAATTTTAACGAAATAAAAACATTCCCTGTATAATATTAGCTGAAAAGAGCATAAAGGACTGTTCTTAGTATTATGATAACTTTATCTAAATATAAATAGATAAATAAATAAACATCCAAATGAGTAGATTAAATATATATATATATGCTTAGAAAAAAGATCAGAATGAAATATACTTTAAAAATTTAGCTGTTATTATTTCTTGATGGTAAACTTAGAAGCCATCTATATTTTCCTCATCATAGTGTTTTTTTTATTTTCTAATTCTTTGGTAATAAACTTTTATTACATTTTTAATCAGGAAAAATGTTTTCAAGGAACAAAAGTGAAACAGAACATAAGTGAAAGAGTCACAGTGTTAACTCCTTCTAACATTAGGGCAGGTAGGATGAATTTTATACCTACATGCTTCTATTGACCTTTCCCTCAGACAAATTAACATTTAATTCTCAGTAATCTGAATTTCCTACATTCTAAATTCTTCATCTTTCTTAAACATTTCTTCGTCTTGAGGCAAGAGAATTGGCCTAAAGCGTTAGTAGTATCAAAATGACAACTTTCCATCTCCCATTTCTGTAGGTTCAGCTTTGAGCACCTTTAGTCGGAGGTGCCTGCAGGAGAGAGAAACGGCTCCGCTAAGGAAGCCATCTGCTCCAAGAGAGAAGTTGGGAGTGGAGACGCAGCTGTGGGAGCCATCAGCTAGACGCTGGAGTTGAGAACAAGGAGCAAGTATGATCAGCCAAAGAAAGCACCCCAGACAAGAGGAGAGAGCAAAGAAGTGAATCCTGAGAACTGCCAACACTCAGAAAGGGGCTGAGAAAGGAAAAGAAAACGACGAAGGAGATGGCAAATTTGATGGAGTACAAGGCAAAGCAGGCGAGACAGGTGCAATGGGAGCTGAAAAGAAGACAAAATGGCTTCCTCCAGGGGGGAAAAGCGAGCTGATGGGGACAGTGGTGAGAGAAGGGATGTGAGCTGAAGTAAGTGGTATAAGCAGGAATAGAGTGATGGAAGTCTGTTTGGCGACGGAGACTTTGAAGATGGAAAGATAGGTTGGAAATCAAATTGTGAAAGATGTTGAATTCCAGGTTAAAAAGATGGACTTTATTCTCCAAGCTGTAAGGGCAGTATTTAGTTACAGTGAGTCTTGAAGGCCTGAATTTGATGAAAGAGAGAAGAAAAAGTGTCCTAAATTCCACATCTTCCTTTCATGCTTTAAGAATAAAGCTTAGAGGTCTCAGAATACAGCTCGACTATAAGAAACACTCTGCAGAGACATTGAGAAATGCCCTCTGGTGTAGCAGGAGCTCAACAGACATTTTGAGGGGACGCATTCATGTGAAGATATTACCTAGGTTCCTGCCAAGGGGAGGAGGAAGCGTGATAGAAACACCAGCAGACAGGTCGGCAGGTGGGTAGAGATTAAGTTCACGCACTTGGCTTGCATGGCCGGGGGTTCGCTGGTTCCCATCCTGGACACAGACCTAGATTTGGCTCATCAAGCCACACTGTGGTGGCATCCCACATACAAAATAAAGGGAGATTGGCCCAGATGTTAGCTCAGGGCTTGGCTTCCTCACCCAAAATAAATAAATAAATAATTTTTTGAAAAAAGAAGTACTGGCAGAACCTCCAAATAAGTTTCGAGAGAATCTAAGACCACCTGACAGGTCTTTTGCTTCCCTGTCTCTTCCAATATGGCACAAGAGGATAGTATCTAGGACAATCTGCTTGGGGCAGCACATCCTGGCCTGATGCCTGTGTGCAGGTGTCAGAATGGAGCCCCATGACACCAAGTGGAGCGCAGAGGAGTGTGGAGTCTGGCGAATGCCATGGGACCAGAGAGTGGGGACATCAAGTGGAAGGCTGAGGCAGGGACAACAAATTTCAGCAGCGGGTGTCAGCTAACTGTCAGGAATGACAAGATGATGGGGCCACATCTCAACAGACCCCAGCATAAGGTGCCCAGGGACAAGGGAGGGGAGGCATTCTGTCCCCCTGAGGTCAATCGAGACCCAAAGAACAGCAGGAGTACAAGAATCCTCCTTCTCCCCCACCATAAGGACAGGTGAGCTTCTTCCAAAACCCAGCCGTAATCTTGGAAAGAAGGGAGAGATGAAACCCTGGGGGAAAAAAGTCTTGAGAGGGTGTTCAAATTGTCTAAATATTTATCATAAAGAGAAACGTTTAAGTGAGATCGCTTTCTTTTTAAATGGCACAGTTGAAATGTTCCTGCTTTGGGCAGGAAAGAAGGCCTGAGAATAAGGTGAGGTCAGTTACAGAAAATACAGAAAGTATCAGTTTCAATACCCTGATATGAAATGATCATGACATGGACCAAAGGAGAGTCAAAGGGAAGTATTTTTATAGAAAAAAAGAATGGTATTAAAGACCAAGGAAATGATACTTGGAAGTAGGGAGTGTAGTTTTAGAGGAATAACATTTTTCTACTAAATATTATACATAGTCTCAAACAACTCAGTCTCTTTCAGCCATGTGACCTTTCAAAAGTTCCTTGTAGATTTCTTGGAAGGATGAAATAACTTTATGTCAAGTATTTGGAATAATAACTAAAATATAGTCAGCACTCGATAAAAATAAGCTACCGTTAATATTAAATTGATATTAACTTGATTGCATGTTGATATGAATACAATTTAGTCAAAACACTGGGCTTGGAGGAAGGAAAACTGAAGCTATCCACGCAGGTGTGTAGCTTGATACAAGGCATTTAATTTCTCTGTTTCTCGGTTATAATGAGCAGAAAAGAGTAGATTAAACTCCATCACCAAGGAGCTGAAGTACCCATCATTATCCCTAGGGGAGTAACCTGAGCGATGAGGCCATTAAGTAAAACTGGGCAATCTTCACGCTTAAACACTGTGTATATGAAACATCCTAACCGCATCCATTTGCACATAACTGGGAGCAAAACAGAAAGCTTTTGAGGAGTTTACTTTGCCAACAAAAACCCAGGCCTGGTTGCCACAGCTTGTGATTTTTGAACCCAGAAATCCATCTCTAGGTTCCCCAAATTTTAATCCATGGAAGAGGTCTTAGAAAGCTGAGGAACCCCAGGAAAAGACATCCTCCCCTACGCTTGCCTCAGAAGAAGCAACAGAAGAAACGAGCGAGCAGGAACACCTCCCCTCCCCTCACACACACACACACACACACACACACACACACACACACACACGCAGTGTAGACGAAGCCAAGGAAAACAAAGGCAGAGGTTCCATTGAGAGAAGAACCAGGAGTTGCCAGAGGAGCTATCTGATGATGCGTGGTACCCGCCCAGATCTTCAGCAGGCCCAGCTGCTGTGCTACTGGCTGCTACCCGCAGACAGCTGAGCTTTTCCCCAGAGACTTGCTCTTGGCCCGTCAGAGCCACCAGACTCAGAGATGTCTGGGCCGCTACACAAAACCCTGCAGCTGAGTGGGGCAGCAGCTGATGACGCACTGATACAAGTGTAAAAGCCCAACCCCCTGCTTCAAGGTGGGACGACTCTGCCGTGCCCTTCAAACTCCCGAACTCCCTGTGGGATGACCTGGAGGCTAGAGTTCACGCAAACTCATGTCTTCTTCCCCTTCCCCTGCTGCCTCCCTCACTTCCTCAGAGGTTTCTCTTGAGGATTCTCACTCAAAAAGTGACCTGCATAAGAATCACCGTCTCAGTCTCTGTTTCTGGTGAAACACACCTAAGATATCACCAAGGAGCTCACATCGCTGCTACAGCAGCAGGTCCTTCCTAGGCTGCCTGGAAGGGTTTGATATTTGCTGTGAAAAGTAAGCCCTGTATGTTTTCCATTGTCGCTTATTCTGAATTGGGCTTATAACTGTAGTTATAAAAGAACCATAGGATTCTGACTTTATGGTGTATATTGGATATGTCAGAGGCAGATAACTTGTCTTTTAGTTTAAAAGTCACCAAACCGTGAGGAGCCTTACATGGAACACTTCCTTAGAATGATGGTAAATAGATTCTCTGAATGAGAAGATGCAGATCGGTGCTAGGGAGACAAACCGGTGGAGAGTGAAAGATTTTGCTGTTGCCCATCCAGTATCCATCTTTCCACATTTCCTTGTGAACACAACCTTGATTTTGTTTGAAGTCTCAATTACTCTGTCTACAGCCACACTCTCTGCTCCAGAGTAGCTAGGGGTCCCTCACTACATGACCTAGTTCTGGACAATAAGATAGAAGCAGAAGTTAGAAGACAAAGTTCTGGGAACACTTTTAAATTTGGAGAGACATAACTGGTATAAACCTTTACCCCATCTCCTTCCTGCTGTTGGATGTAGCACAGCCATTTTATATCAGAAGGTGACAATTACGGGAGGAAACTACATGCTAGGAATGTGATGAAAAAATTGTGGAGTCACGAAATCAACCCTTACCGATTTAAGTCACTCTATGCCGGATTTCTTATACATCAATTGCGATCTTAATTCACAAGATATGTCAAAAGATAAATGATCAAAAGATACAATAAGGCAATTCACAAAAAAATTTCCAATAGTCAATACAATTTTTTAAAGTTTTATTTTTGGATAAGAAATTGAATAGGTTAATACAGAAAAGTTTACAGTATGGCAAAGCAGCTATTCAGGCACTGTTAGGAAGGTATGCTGATGGAACATTTCAGCGAATTGTCTATACGGAAATGTTCTGGCCAGATTTCTGGTCAAGAAGTCAGTCTAAGCAAACGCATTTATATTCTCTCTCACCTAACAGTTTCATAAAGTAATCGTAAAAGTCATTATTCACAAACGAACCATGTAGGTAGAAAATTCAAAAGAATGTACAGCTACTAGAATTAATCAATGACTTATAGAGTCACCATTGATAAAAGCTGAAAACTGAAACAATGTACATTAACGCTAAAATGGATCAATTAAATGCTGGCATACAATGTAATAACAAGGTGAATAAATCAACAAATGTTACAGCATGATTGGGTCTCACAAACATAACATCAAGCAAAAAGGATCACACTCAGAGTACATGCTCCAGGATTCCATTAAAATGAATTTGAAAGCAAGCAAAACTGGGGGCCGGCCCAGTGGCGTAGTGGTTAAGTCTGACTAGCTCCACTTCGGCAGACTGGGTTCACAGGTTCAGATCCCAGGCACAGAGCTACACCACTCATCAAGCCATGCTAGGGCAGTGACCCACATACAAAATAGAGAAAGACTGGCACAGATGTTAACTCAGGACTAATCTTCCTCAAGCAAAAATAAGAGAAAGATTGGCAACAGATGTTAGCTCAGAGAGAATGTTCCTCACCAAAAAAAAAAAAAAAAAAAAAAAGCAAGCAAAACTAATCTATGGTGTTTGAAGTCAGGATGGTGGAGGGGAGTTCTGGAGAAGATACTAGGATTGGAGACTTGTGGTGTTGGTAATTTCTACATCTTGATCTCGGTACCAGTTCCATGGATGTGTTCACTTTATGAAAATTCATTGAGTTGAAAAATCTATGCAAATTTCTGTAACTATGTTATGCTTCCCTAAAATGTTTACTTTAAAAAACATAATAGCAAAGTGGATACAAGACCACCACACAATGAAGTCAAGGTCATCAGAAGCTTAGGGAATTCAACGAGCTTCTGAAGAAGAAAATCAAGTGGAGTCCAAGCCCCACAAAGTAGTCAAGGGCAGATGCTGCAAGGGACAGTTCCAGCTGAGCGGCCAGCTGACAGCCAGCATCAGTTACTACCTGTGAATGAGTTAGCGTTTCGAATGTCCAGCCCGGCTAAGCCTTCAGACGACTACAATCCTGGCTGAAATCTGCCACAACTGCGTTAGAACCCCCAAGTGGGACCCACCTAACCAGTTCTTTCCAAGTGTCCCAATTTACAAAACCATGAGAAAAATTGAAAGGTTGTTTTAAGGGACTAAGTTTTGGGGTAATTTGTTACCTAATTATAGTAACCAAAAAAGAAGAGCATCTAAGTTCTTATTAATGAGCCCCATAAAAAGAGACTAGAAAAAACTGGAGATGAAATTATTTTTAAAATAAGGACCATAATATAATAAAACTCCCCAGGTTTCAAGGATTACAATAGTTGTTCAATTGAAAGGGCTCACTGGTTGCTAAGCAAGTTAAATGGAAGCAGATGTGAAATTTGTATGTATACACTTATGAAATTTCAGGGTATCAATATTTCCACCCCTGGGTCAATCAGCTAAGCCAGGGACTAGAGGGCAGAGAAAGGTCAGGCGGGTGCCTCCATGCTCCTCTGCTGACAAGGAACTGGTTAATTTTTAAAATAGTCTGTGGTCTAGATGCACACACTCACATAGCAGATTATTATACATTAGTTAAAAACGATGATTTGGCCCTATAGTTCTTAACATAGAAAAATGGCCACAAAATATTATAGTGAGAACAAAGCAGGTCACAGGAGAGGCTGCAAAAAAGTTGTTGGAGAGTTTGCAAAAAAAGAAAAAAAATCAGCATTTGCTAGATAAGGCGATAAAATAAGGAGCAAATAGGTTTCATGGTGAAAGAAAACAGTTGTGTTAGGTATGCAACAATTTTCTAGACTAGAATTGACGAGAAAGTATAGTGAGAAGAGAACTGGACCAGACGGTTAAATCAGGCCACTCCCCAACAGTTTATTAGGAACAATTATTAATGGGCTTAATTCTTCCCTTTATTAAGCCATACATTGAGAATTCTAAATTTATTTTTGTAACATGCAAATTACGTATCATAACTTTTTACTACCTTGAGTCAGAAATTAAATTGTTAATAATGAAACCGTTTTCCTATTCTCTCACTTATGCTGTTGAGTCTTTCTCTTGATAAGAAGTTTCTAGTACACACTATAATTTAAGTGAAACGAAGGAAACTAGAACAGAAATTAAAGGTTAAAAAAGCAATTACAGATCATGTTGTAATTTAAAATACTGCACACTGTTTATATTTTGTGAATTGTATCAAAGTATGCGTCTTGGCTTCCAAACTTTATCTTTTCAACCAATTACTGCAGAAGCTTTCCTAACCAACCAGCATTTCATTAATTTGTCTTATTAACTGATACTTTCCATTTCTTATGTAAAACCTAAGTACAGATGCTCAAAACACACTAAACACTCTCCAATCCTAGGCTGCCCTTTTGTGAGCCTGAATACTTCCTCTTGCCATCTGTACAAGACTCCTCTCACTTCTAACACCAATTGAAATTCGGTAGAGGGGGAGTACCAAAGCCACCCTCAGGTTAAATTACTCACTAGAATGACTCACAGAACTCACTGAACACTGTTACATTCATGGTTATGGTTTATAACAGCAAAGGGTAAAGCCAAGGGAAGAAGCACAGGGAAGAGTCCAAGAAAGGGACCAAATGTGGAGTTTCTGTTGTCCTCTCCCAATGGAATCATGAACGTGGTACGTTCCCAGCATTGATGTGGGACGATATGCATAGACTATTGCCCACCAGGGAAGCTGACCCAAGACTTTAGTGTCCAGAATTTTTACTGGGGCTCCATCACATCCTGCCCATGTGGTGTCCTTTAGTCTCCAGGCATTCCTAGAGGTTCAGGCTAATACCTTGAGTCTTCAGTCCCTTCCCTCCCCCCAAGCAAACAAAGACACTCTCATCAGGCAGGACAACCCAGGAGACTGGAGATCACCTCCCAGTAGCCAAAGGCAAAGGCCAGACCTCTTTGAGTTAACATAATTCTTCACTGCACAAACCATATTATTGTTTCACATTTGACCGACTTTTGGGTTAATTGACCAAATATATGACCCCATTTCCTTGGAGAACAGGACTCCTGCTAAAATTAATTCATCCTAATTAACCTTTTAGTATCAGTTGCATTCTAATTATCCCAAGCATTTATTGTGCACATAAAATGCATACAAAACATACTTCTCCCCAGATGGTGTGGGTCGTTTGACAAATGTAACTTCTGCACAATCAAGGAAACATTCCCAGGTATTATCCAATCTGGCAGTTGTCTCAACACTAAAAGCTGTGATTATCTTTGTTATAACTCATACTTTTTGACTTCAATTCAGAGAGTACATTGCAGGGGAAGTAAAGCCATTGTGGAGTAAGAGGCATTTCAAAGAAAATGCATTGAAAGAGAAGGAACCTTTTAAATTGAGCATTGCATGAATCTGTGAAGAAGGAAATTAAGGGCCATAAAAAATTATGGTCGATGAAAACTCAGCATTCAAAAGTGAGCAATTACAGAGAGAAAAACTGAGACCTCTTTGCAATTCAAATAAAAGCCTTGATAGAAGCATAGTCAGGTTGTCCGCATGCCAATAGATATACAGCTATCATTTCTGTAGCCATTCACAGGAGTTAGGATTGGGGCATTTGGAGAAAGCTTCTTAAACCATGTGTGACATGAGCATAGATTTTGAAAAACATTTATAATTAGACATACAGAAAGAAGGGGAAAAGACATTCCAGACCAGAAGAGCGTTATGATCCAAGACAAAGAGGTAAGTTGTGTCCAGGTATTTGGGAGAAATCTAATAGATCTATTTGGGTAAAAGGGAGAGTCCTGCCTGGAGGTGGAGGGAGAAATAACAGTTAGGATTGGATAGAATTACACAGAAATCCAATTTTGGAAAGTTAGCATAAAGTCTGGATTTTATCTATAAACTCAGAGAAACCCTAAAGTTTTGGCAGATTAGGTGATGTGTGCAAAGAAATGTTTTTAAAATATTTTTTAGGCATTAGTTTAAGGGATAGATCGAAGCAGAGAAAGACTGTGAGCCAGATCACATGCCCTTCTCTTGAAAATGTTAGTAGCTTCCACTCCTTTGCGTCTTACACAGACACATGTAGCATAATTGCATTTCAAAGGCATAAAACTCTGGAATTCAAAAGTGTAAATTTATTTCCATTCACGAAACTATTTCTATCATAAGTCTCCATTAGACTGTTGGAGAAAATGTTTAATCACAGTTAGTGTTTAGTCAATTCAGTTGTAAGACTCTCACACTCGGGATTCTCCTGCTCCCTTTGTCTCCACAGATGAAGGAGATGTAGATGGATCTCCAAGATCTATAGATCTCATAGATTTAGAGCTAGATCCATGTTCCAAAGCAGCCTGATGTATTAGCGTGTCATGGCCAGGAGAAGAGGAGGTGTGTGTTTCTCACTTACCAATGTCACATTTGGTCCTTGTAAGATGTAATCTTTGCTCACTGGTGGCTGTCCTTGCTGCCATCTACCTCTGTGTCCCAGCCTCTCTATGGAGGCTGCCCCTGGGGTCCATACACCACATTTATAGACGGCATCACCTCACTGTTACCATAATGTGTCTTCTAATTTGCAGAACTTTCTCAGATACTTTTATGGTCTTATTGCAATTGACAACTTCTATGTACTCTCCTATACCATTTTAAGACCAAGGTGACCCACTTTGGGGGGTAGAGGAATAGGGATGACAGCTGTCGTCTCAGCAACATCCCCTGACAAACATCTCCTGAGACAGGCAAAGTATCAGCCTGGATTCTCCATCCTGATATGCCAAGCTGGTGTGTAAACTTCTGTGAGGCTCCTCCCTGGCGTGTGAAATACAGGTTCACTCTGTTCTCCGATCCTCTGCAAACCCACCCAGGGTTTCTATCTCCATTCCTCTCACCCAGACTTGTCTCTTTCCAGCTGTTTATTTTATTACTTTCCCTAGATCACAAAAAATGATCTCCTTTATGATTGGAAAATAACCTCTTACAATATCATCCAATCTTCCCAACCATTTTTTTGATGCTATAAATTTGATTTTCTGAGGACTTCAGGCCTTTTGCAAATTCCCTCCAAACAATTTTCTCTATTGGTGAGACTCTGGCAACTGAAAGTCTTGGAAGCAGACCAGGGTGGTCAGGTAAGTAAATTCTGGAATTGACCTCCAAAGTTGAAAACTGGCTCCACCTCTTACTATCAGCACGAAGTGACGCAAATTGGGGTGACTTGTCATTATAAAATGCAAATTATAATTACCTATATTCATTGAACTCTTCTGAAGATTAACTCAGATAGGGATATAAAAGTCTTAAACCAACACCTGGCACAGAATATGTACTCAGTAAAATGGAGCCATCATTTTTTTTTTCAGAGTATTGTGTCAACTGTGGGTTTTTCCAGAATCTCTAGATCAGAGTTTCTAACCTCAGCACTACTGTCATTTGGGGATAGGTAACTCTTCATTGTGAGCTGTCCTATGCAGGTAGGGTGTTTAGCAGCCTACAGGTGCCCATAGCATCCTCCTCCCACCTGTGACCACTGAATAGATCATCTCTAGACCTCACCATACATCCCCTGAGGCAGGCAAAATCGCCCCCAGTTGAGACTCTGCATTAAATAGAAGTCGAAAGTCAAGAATTTGAATATTTTTTTTCTGCTTTTAGCCTTTCATTTAGGTAATAAACCTTAGACTTGCAATCTAATTTCAGCAGATGGCCTGAAGGGTATGATGGAATCATAGAAAAAATCAGTTAATATTTCGGTATTATGATCCTTCATTCAGTAAATTTTTAAATTATAATCACACTGAAAGGTAGCAAATAGACAAGACAACATCTTAATTTCTCCCAGTTTTGCTTTCCTTGGTTGACTCAAGATAAAATTAATTGCAATATTTCTGTGTGAAAGTGGGCTTTTTGAAAATGAGTAACCTCAATGCTGTCTAAGATATAGTATTATAAGGCATTAACCCATTTTTAAAAATTCGCTTCATTGTAATGCCCACCAGAATTAATTAGCAGTGTCATCTACATGCCCATTAAACAGCCCATCCACATTTCATGGCTGAATGAGACTCCTGCTTAATAATACAATTTGTACTGCAATAAAAGAAAATCAGTTTCTAAATTTCACTGGTGGTTTATAACAATTTACTAGTAATGTTTTTCTTGATGTAATATAAGCTCTTCATTCATTGCTTGAAGTGTTTTAAATGCAAATTTCTTTCAATAATTGTTTTCATTGTATGGATCATTGGGGTTTGCATCCTGATTTTTTTTTAAAGGATTGTGGTTTAATGATTTATGTCAATATGACTTTTTAATCTAGTTTTTGGTCATTTTCTATTCACTTTTCTCTTTGAAGTCTTCCATTTCTTTTAGCTCACTGTTGCATTATCGTCTGCAGAGTGTGGAATCCCCAAAATCATATATTCAGGGTTCAAAAGTTAGAATTAAGAATTGAGGGGTGAATAACTTGGTCTGTGTGATATTAGTCAAGTCCTTAAACTCTCCTTGTTTCAGCTTTCTCGTCTATAAAATAGGGGAAATATCAGTACCTACCTCAGTATTGTTATGAGGATTGATTACATGAGCTAGTATATGGAAAGTGATTAGAGAAGCACCTGACGTGATATGGGTTAGTTATTAAAAGTAAAACAATCAAACTCCAACAGTTAACTGTATTAAGTTGTAAAGCCTTTATAGCTAAACTACGACTAATCCAAACAATGATAGTCATCTCTGGCCACCCATTCGAATCAAGTTTGGGAAGGTTTAAAACATGCCAGCGCCCTAGCACTCCTCCTGACTAATTGAATCACAATCTTTCTGGGTGGCCCCCCAGCACCGAGTTTTCGAGAACTCCAGATTATCCTAATGTGAAAACATTGATTGAAAACCAAGATGAGGGCAATAATTTCCAAACTCTTCTCTTATGCAATCATTCCATGCATTTTCAAAGGCTGATTCCTACTTGAAGGTAGGGCTAAGTGGTGCAAACATCAGTATTCCTACAAGAGGAAATTCTCCCACTCAAACTTCATGGACGTTGCTTCCCCAGGGCAACTTCTTTCCTGCACTTTCAGAAGTGATGTAAAGAAAAGACGTTTTCTACTAGTTTCATACGGTACCATCAAAACCAGTGACTGGAAATCGAAAGACAGTTTCTGTAAGACTCATTCCCATATGAGACCCTAAACAATATAATTAATTTTGTATATTTTATAATTTACTGTCACACAAAAAATAGTTTATTTAATCTTCAAAAGATCCCTTAAGGTAGAAATAATTCTTATCGTTCTCTCTCTTATCTATGAGGCTCAGAGAGGATTAAAGAACAAATTTTTTAAATTGCTTTGCTTTTCATCAAAGACTTAGGACTCAAATCCAGAGACTATGACACCTACTCCCATAGATTTCCCAACCCACACACAGCCCCATATGCCCTCCTAATCATGATGCTCTCTCTAAATAAAATGAAAGTCACCTCATGGGTGTTGAGTATAACCAAGGCCTAAATAATTAAAACGTAAAAATGTTAATTCCACTATTTACATAATAGACAAAATTTTGTGGTTGAATGGGTTCAACATTTGTTTAAAAACATTCAGTCAAACTGATTTTTACGGTTTGTCTAGGTTAAAAGTTTTGGTATAATGTGGATGACCTGGAACTTTCCTGGGTTTTCCTTAAAATGCAGATGTGATCTAACTCATTGCATTATTTTTTCATTTCCACTAGTCTCACTTTAGCATCTGCAAGGAAATATCAGTGAAGAGTTCACCCAAGAGGGCAAACATCGGATTGAGGACAGAACTGGGTTAAGATTCTGTACATATTTCTGTGTCAATAAAAAAAAAAACTGACTTTTATCTTCCAGAGACTAAGAATTGAGAAAAAAAAAATTGTAATTCAACACAGTTAGTGAAATATTTACTGAGCACCTACCTGATGAAAGGCATTTATTTCCCTTAGGGGAAATAAATATGAATGAGGCGTATCAGACTTAAAATCCAGCAGGGCAAGATAAGGGGATAAGGTAAGCACACAGTGATAACTACAGTAAAAGAGGGCATGTGAACCACGTCTTAAGAGTTTGTAAGTAGAAAAAATGTGTCAATTGACTTTAGAGATTAGAAAAAACTTTATGAATAAGATAATATCTGTCCACTCAGAGGCAAGATTTGGAAAGGAATGGAGGAAGTGTGTGTCATATATAGGGAGCTTCCTGGAAGGACCAATGACGAAAGAACAAGAGTTGAGCAGGCCAATGGCCCAGGATGAGAACTGGATTTCCTAAATGGGGCTTAGATGTAGGTTTGGAAGTAGCTGGTATTGATATTAAAGAATAAGATTTTATAAGATACATAGGAGAAAAGACAGGAACTTATCACCGGGGTGATGGTAGCAAATGTACTGTACCGTTATTGAAGTGAGAGAGAGAAAGATATTCTTAAGAAAGAGGCTTGTTAAAAACTGATGCCATTTAGCAATGTGGCTCAGGGTTTTATTTGGCAGCTGACCATTGGGTGGTCTAAGCTGGTCTTAAAAATGTAGTGTTCTGGCTTTTCTGGAGTAGTGGCTTGTTCTAATTGGTGCAAATTTCCCTCAAATTTCTGAGGACACAAAACTATTTTCAAATGGTTAACAAATTTTGGGGAGAAATAAGTAGAAGCCAAACTCTACCAATGTGCTGGGTCCATTCTCTGCCATGAAGTCCCAGCCGAGGTCCCTATAGGGCATTTTTCTGGGGTCGTGGACAGGAGCAACCCGAGCAAAAGACAGAAGGAAAACTTCAGGCAAGCTTAGGGAACAGCATGTGGTTTTGTGTATTTGCAAAGAGGTTGAGGTCCAACCAGGGAAAAACTTGAACGTAAGCAAAGGGGTTTCAAATTGCGTTTGGTGGATAGTGGGTAACAATTGTAGTTTTGTTTATTTTTTGTTTGTTTTGGTAGACGAGTGGCATCAGAATCATCAATTTTCAAGAATTGAAATATTAAGTAAAATTTTCAGCTTTTATTTGGAGCTGTGACACATTGAATCATAACCTAAGAAACCATGAGGAATCTTATAAAGGTAATATTATTAAGTAATAGAAATATTTATAGAGGAAGAGATAATAATCGTGACAATTAACATTTCTAGGATAATAGAGATAATAACAAACATTTGAGCACTTACTCTATGCCAAAGGGTTTATTAAGTCCTTTGTATTCATAATCTCAATCAATACTCAGGAGGAGTCTGAGAGTGGGTGTTAGTTCCATCTTCCAGATTGGAAAAATGAGACTCATAGGTTGAATAATTTGCTCAAGATGAGACGGACACGTGGCAGCTGGACTATACGAATTCTCAGTAGCATTCTATCTACCAAAATCTACGCATTCTAACCAAAGAGTAGACACTTTGCCCTTACAAAGCTTTCATATTTCTGCTTGACCAGTCCTCAGTTATACTTTATAATCCCCCAAACTTAGAGATGTTTTTACAGTTGATAACATATTGCTTTTTTAAGTTTGGTGTGGTTTATAAGTTATTTATCTTCTAAGAATCAGAAATCTCATGAGTTTAATGGCCCCAAGGACAAAGATTCAAACAAAATCAATGACTGAACAATAGCAAATACAAGATGCAAATGATTGCTTTCTCATAAAAATGGAGTCCAGGGAACAAGTTAGACATATATATTCTGCATTGTATATATGTATATGTGTGTGTGTGTGGGCACATGTGCACGTGTGTGTGTGTATCACTTATGACCTCAAGTCTTTTTTCTGCTAATAACTTCTGACTATGGTATGTTTGAAATTTAAGTCCTCTCCATCTTATTATGTGTTTTAAGAATTTTTTAAGAATTATTTCTGAAAAAATAGCAAATAATATTTCTTCTTTCTAAGATCTTGAAAATTTCTGAAATCTCCTAGTCCGGGACTAGAATTTTTACTTCTCATCTTTAAAAATGGCCAAAAATGAACTACATTATAAAAAGATTAAATTAAACTCTTTACAAATAGTATGTGAATAAACCACTTTTAATATTATATAGTTTTCCTTACTGGAAGTAAAATATAAATCAGAAAATATATTAAAAATAATGTAAATGATCTAATTAACTGTATTCAAGATTGAAAGAAATGTGTGATGTATCCAATTCATATTCACAGAATACATCTCGTTCATATAATTACTTTGGAAGTAATTGCAGGTTTCAACATGTCAGTCAAACCTAAATTTACGGTTTAAAATATTTTAATATCCTACCATATAAAAAATATTTTTTTGTCAATGAATGAGTAGGAGAAAAACTCTCAAATTTAATGTCTTAGTTTTCATTGCTTTTTTGGGTACATTAAAGCAAAGAATTGTACAAAATCCACCTTCAAAATCTATCTTAATATTATATACTTTAAAGTCTTTAAAATTCTAATTTTTTTAACATTGTTTAAAAATTATACCTCCTTTCTCAAGGGTTTCCTTAACCTGATAAAGCCATTAATATAAACAAGACTTTTTACACATAGATTCTAATATATTGTGCAATTTCCAATTCTATTGTTATCTGTAGAATCCAAAATATCTGTTTTCATTATCGAATAAACCATGGGTCTGTACTGAAAACATTTGCAAAATGGAGATCATTTTCCAAATGGAAATTACCAGAAAATTGATCACATATAATTTATTACTTAATCAAGTACAAATTTGAAATTGAATCCCCAAATATAGATTTATTCATAATAGCAACCAAAGAGAAATTGCTTTATCTGGTTATATAAAATAACCAATGTATATTAGAACTTTCTTGCATTCTACAAAGATTATTTATGAGTGTGAAACACTTAAATGATAAGCTTTATATATTTTGGGATGGTTCCTATTTTTCATTTGTGGAAAATTCATTGTTGAGTTTGTTTTCTTAAATTTAAAACAAGCAAGCTGAATTTTTTTCAAATATTTATTAAAGACCAAATAGGAAATCATTTCTTAGCAAGGGAAATCAATCATATAAAGGTAAAATTATTTGGGGTGCATATTTACTGATTTTTATTATAATAAGCATGTCTTTAGGAATAGCTAGCATAAAAGAGCATAAATTTTCCAAAGAAAAGTCATGCTAGGTCATCTCTCAGGGACTGCTGTTCCCAGGCATCACCCACACTTTTTGTATTAGTTTCCTCCTGCTGTTTGTAATAAACTGACACAAACTTAATGGCATCCAAGAACACAAATTTATTGTCTGACAGTTCTAGAAGTCAGAAGTCCTAAATGGGCTGAAATCAAGGCATCAACAGGGCTTTATTACTTCTTCAGGCTCCAGGGGAGAGTTCATTTTCTTGCCTTTGCTAGCCTCTGGAGGCCACCTACGTTGCTTGGCTCATGGCCCCTTCCTCCATCTTCAAAGTCAGCATCTTCAGATCTCTTTCTGGTTCTGTTTCTCTTGTCACATCTCCTTCTCTCTTTCAGGGACCCTTGATTACAGTGGGCCCACTCAGATAATCCAGGGTGATATCTTCATATCAAGATCCTTAATCACATCTTCAAGGTCCCTTTTACATATAAAGTAACATATTCATGGGGTCCAGGGATTAGCATATGCACACCTTTGGGAGGACCACTACTCTCTCTCTCACCCTGCCACACTACAGTTCCCATGCTTCCAAAAAATGTTACTTAAAGCTTTCAGGTTCAGGCATTTTTCCTGAGCAATATTTGAAGTTACTTTTGTTTTTGTTTTATTTTGTTCTATTTTACACTGTGATGTTAAAAGTTCAACAAAAAAAATTGGCTCAGCACCTAATGGAATGCAGTTTACAGAACACTTACATTAAACAAATTTTATGGGTGTGTGTGTGTTTGGGTGTGTGTGTGTTTATGTGTGTATCTCATTCAAGTGTTACTGACTATGAGTCTTCGAGCAAATTAATCTAGCGCTACCTTAGCTCTATATAGTCTGTAAAATGAAAGAATAATGGTAGTTACCTTAGAGGTTATTGTGAGGATTAAATGAAATAACTACTAGTCTTTAGCTAATGGCTAGCACTCTTTATTTGTTAGCTAATATTTATTTGCCTATATGCTACCACCTAGATTCATGTAAATGTAAATGCTTGGGTAAGTGCCACAAGAGATACAATGCACCTTTATAAACATAAGTTTCGGAGTTCAGCAAAGAAGTCAGAGGCTCTAAAGACTAAAAGATGATGCTTATATATTTCTTATGACGTGTCCCCAGCAGATTAAGTTCATACTTGAAAACTTGGATGTGCAATTTGTCACCTTGACATTTCTTATTACAATTTTATGATTCATTTAAGCCAAGAATATTGTAATCACACAGGTGAACAAAATAACTAGGTTATACTATCTCCTAATTCCAAGGTGTAGTTAAAAAGATGGTCCAACCAGAATTGGAGGAGTAGCCTGGTCACAGTGAGGAATTAATTATGCATTACAAACAAATCACATCTATGGACCAAAACCGTAAATTAGAAAGTAACCAAAACCCAGCCCTGGAGTATCACCGTACAGTGTCAAGTTTCTAGTCTCCTTGAGTCCTAATCATCGTTAAACCAAGCTATATATGTAGCTTTTGAGTACAGATTCTGTGAGGAAGCCAATTCCGGGAGGCTAAACAGATGTGAGCTGATTTCAACAAATAGGCATACTTTTCAAAACCAGATGCCCCTTTCTATCGAATTGGTAGACAAAAGGCAAATAAAGAGGAGTAAGAGCAGGTCCTTATTTGCTAAGGAGGTGGAGAGAGAAGTCAAAGAGGAATCTTCCTCCTCAGTCCCCCTAAACAGAGATTAATTAGGAAAATAAAGAAAGAGAATTTTTGCTTTTTTGTTTTACCTGAAGATGTAGTTAAAAAGATGGTCCAACCAGAATTGGAGAAGTGGCATGGTTATACTGAAGAATTAAAGTCAGAGACTTTTTTCAGCTGTTTTACAGTGAATCTAGAAAGAAATGTGGAGAAGAGTTGGATCCAGAAGTAACCTCTATGCTGGAGAAAGTTCAAACACATCCCTGCTGTCATCAGGCATGTGCTATAGACGAGTGAAAGTGCTGGGTGGAAGAGACTACAAGGAGTGAGGAGACTGCAGCGAACTGAAGAGCGCACGCTCCATCTAAGGGAAGCGACCACTACTCAACTCCAACTCTTTGTTGCTTTGTCTCTAGATGTGCAAAACGTGTCCTAAGAGAAGCTGGAAATCCAGATTTCCACTTAAATTCTCCAACATTTTTTAATGATGACAACATTTGTATCTTTTTAGGATATCATGAGAGCCAAGACAGTAGGGAGCAAATAAAACAAGCTATATTGGCTTTATGTAGTGTATAGTTGGATCTTGCTTTTGTATTCAATCTGACAAGCATTACCTTTCAACTGAGACATTTAGATTATTTACCTTTAACGTGACTATGGACAGGTCTTGAATTCCTACGGCACCTAGTTTCATCTCTTCAGCTCTCAGAATTTCTTGGACTTTGCCTGGCTTCCCCAGTCCTGTGGCCTAGAAGCTGTCTTCAGGCAGCAGAGCTCACCCCGTTTTTTTCTGTCTCTCCGAGATCACTGTTCTTCGTTTCCTGCTGTCCGATGTCTTGAAAACCATTGTCTCACATGCTTTGTCTGTTTTTTAAGTTTTTTCAAGTAAGATGGAAAATCCTGTCCCTGTTACTCCATCTTGGCCAGAAGGAGAAATTCTCATGTCAGCTATATTTTGGTTGTTTAGTTATTCTTATTCGCAGCTAAAAGCAATCTTATTTATGGTGACTTGAAGAAATGCATGCAACTTTTGAAAATTATTTGGCAAGAAAATCTTTTCAGTTATTTATTTAAATAACTTTTTTGCATAACTTTTCCTCACTCATAATTGAAACATAAGAGCACATCCCAGTTTATCAGTAAAAATTGTTATATTTAAACATATCTAGAAAGTTTTCTGTGTTACTTTTCAAAGAGGAAGAGGAAGTAGTATTTTGTAACTGATTCTTTTAAGTAAATGTCAGTTAACTTTGAAGTTATTTAGCACATGCAGCAGAGCTTGGAAACTCATGATTCATCAGCCACAAACAGGTACCTAAGAAAACTTTTGGGGGAGTAGATATGTTCATTATATTGATTGTGTGATTTCATAGGTATGTACAGATATTAAAACATCAAACTGTGCAAGTTTACTGTATGTCAATTTTACCTCAGTAAAACTGTTTTTGAAACTTTTATATAATAAGGTAAATTTATTATCTCATGTAACAAGAAGTCCCAAAGTAGAGCATCAGTTAAATCAGCATTTTGGTATCAATATTGCTCTGTTTTGACAACTGTAGGCTCCGCCACTCATTGTATTAGGATAACTACAGAATCTGCAGCCGTTGTGTCCCCATATAAAGTCCAAATGCAAAACAAAAGGATACATGCTGTCCTAATTATCTTCTTAAGAGTGAAGATAACTTTTCTAAGAAACTTCCCCTTACCCATGATGGGTCAGAATTTCATGACAGGCCCAACCTAGCAAGGACAATGGAAATATATATTGACTTAAAGTCTTTATTTCACCCCCCAATATCTGAATAAAATCAGAGTTCTGATAACAAGGAAGACCACTGTAAATGTTTTTCGGAGAGCTATCCCGTGAGTGACTAACACAATCATTAAGTGGCTATTTATTTAGGATTATTGCATCAGACCCTTGGTGTGGCCAAAAGAATTCTTTATTACTAACAAAAGATAGATGCATTTCTGAAACTCTGGGGGAAAATGTTGGGCTGGAACAGCTTTTGAAATTCTTAATTTATTCAAAATTATTTTTAGTGGGGCATAATGAATTTTAAATAGCTTTTTTCATGCTGAGATGAATCAGTGCTTATACTGTTTGTATATCCTCCTCATGTTTAATATTAATTGGAATTATGTGATGTTTCAAAATATAAACATGCATTAACCTGAGGTCGATGAAAATGGAACCAATGAAAATTCACTTTTGGAATGTTCTTTTCTGGATCAAATGCATCTATCAGGCCAAAGGTCATAGTCAGGACAGTTACGAAGAGGGTCAAGCAAATCTGATGAGAATGTTTTAGAGGGTATACATAAAACTACAAAAGTTCCCAACTAAGAAAACTTGAAGAAAAAGACAAGGAGATTTGTCAAATTTTTGGAATGCAAATAAATTCCAAAAATGGAAGTTCTGAGAATGACTAACAACAATGATGCATGTAATGTCAAATCAAGGACTGCTTCCAGGTGTCAGCACAAATCCGAGATTAGAAACCAGCAGATCTAATCCAGCTCCCGTCTCTGACATCAACAGAGAAAAAAAAATAAGGGTATGAAGTTTCCATGCTAAAGCAGGTGGGCAGAGTCAGGCAGTGGATATCTCACCAGCTTCTAGAGACGAGGGTCACTCCTATCACATCTCTTCTATTTCCTCTATGGGACAAATAACTTGGAAGATCCAGAAACCATTAAGTGTCAGGAGGATCACTGGGACCTGCCCAGTGACATAGTGGTTAAGTTTGGCACGCTCCACTTCAGCGGCCTGGGTTCATGAGTTCAGATCTGCACCACTCATCACGCCATGGTGTGGCAGCAACCCACAAACAAAATAGAGGAAGATGAGCACAGATATTAGCTCAGGGCCAATCTTCCTCACCAAAAAAATAAAATAAAATAAAAAAATAAAGAGACCAGTGTCAACACCTCTTCCTGCATTAACAGGTATGAAAACCTGAACAGGCCCCCCTGACTCCTTCTCCCCAAAGTAATAAATACTGAGACACAGGGCTGAAGAACAGGAGGACATACTATGTGTCTTGTTTTGACAACAGCAACCCAAACAAGTGGGTTTCTCTTCTTTGGTACTCTTTTACTTCTTAAAATATAAACTGCTCTTTTAATTCCAAAAGGGAAGCTGTTGATTTGGAATGGATACGTCTGGCTGACTGCTCTGCTTCTGCACTTCTCTTCGCGCTGCATTCTTCGAGCTATTTGACTGAGTGCCTGTCTGTGCAGAGTCCTGTTGATTGGCACGACAGACCAGGCAGCAGGTGGAGGTGGGCAGGTGACACACGGTGTCTGTCTTCAGGTAGCTTTAAATAATGAAAAGTGCTTTAGGTTCCTGCTAACAGAAAGCATTGCACGGACAGGACAACATCTGAATATCTCTGGTTTAACTTCAGGTCGACCTTGAGTGTGAGTGTGACGACAGGTTCCGCGGCTTCCTTTGTCCATATCCACATGTTACTCCTGGATTTGGCATGGCAGAGATTTCTTTTTCATATTTATTGCTACTTTATCCACTTTTTTAAAAAGGAGCTACAAAGAACCATATCTCCAAGTGTAAAGAAGTTTGCCCTCAGATCTATTGTCTTCAAAGGTATAAGAACTTTAATTTGCTTTGTAGTCATCATACAGCGCTCTGAAATCACCATGAAGACAGGAACCAGCTGCTCTTGGCTGATTAGAGCTTAAAACCGTTTGCCTCCTCGGGGCTGGCCCCGTGGCCGAGCGGTTAAGATCGCGTGCTCTGCTGCAGGCGGCCCTATGTTTCGTTGGTTCCAATCCTGGGCGCGGACATGGCACTGCTCATCAAACCACGCTGAGGCGGCGTCCCACATGCCACAACTAGAAGGACCCACAAGGAAGAATACACAACTATGTACCAGGGGGCTTTGGGGAGAAAAAGGAAAAAAATAATAATAAAAAAAGAGATCATTTTAAAAAAAAAAAAACTGTTTTCCTCCACAGCTTTCCCGTGTTACAATCCTAAGGACACTGTCTAGTTTCCTGGTCAGTGAGGACAAATTCTTCTTTATACTCCAATATTCCCCCTACACTGTCTATGTGTTTTCAAAATGACTTCTGTCAAATGCTGACCCTGTTGAAATGACTTATCAAATAGGGTGGGAAAGGGGAGCCAACATCCCAACTCTCGGGCCTGGCTAATGGCAGCGTGCACATCAATTGTACCCACTGCTTTAATAATGGACTTTGTGCGACCCTCGCCATGCTTTATCCCCTGCTCTCTTTCTTGAGCTCACTCTTTCAGAAGAGAAGTCTATTTATCTTTTACTCACTCAGCCTTCCTCCTCTTCAAATACCTTCCCTCCTTTACATGTATGTGTTTGTAACAATGTGTCCTCAATTGATTCCTTGGCTCTCATTCACGTTTTAAAGGACATGCCATGTACTATAATGCATAGGTATTTATTACTAAACAATAAACACTTAAGAAATTCTAAGTATTCTACAAGACTAAATGTAACTGTCTATAATAAAAATTTAACTTGTGGGCCCAGCCCGGTGGTGCAGTGGTTAAATTCACATGTTCTGCTTTGGCAGCCCAGGATGCGCTGGTTCAGATCCCGGGTGGGACCTATGCACCACTTGTCAAGCCATGCTGTGGCAGGAGTCCTACATATAAAATAGAGGAAGACGGACATGGATATTAGCTCAGGGCCAGTCTTCTTCAGCAAAAAGAAGAGGAGGATTGGTGGCAGATGTTAGCTCAGAGCTGATCTTCCTCAAAAAAAAAAATTTAACTCGTAGCTTGTTTGAGAATTCACTGTTTAGTTAGCTGGGACTGACATTGATTCTTCAGATGTCCTCATCCCCATTGGTCACAACCTATTAAAGTGACCTTCAATAGAACTTTCAGTGGAATAATCATCAAGCCAGCTCTGTTCCGTCTATGTTAAAAATTTAAATAAATAAATAAATGCAAATCATGCTCTCTCTTCTTAGAAATTTTAAAGAACAGAATGCTTCAGATGCACATATCTTCAGCATTGGATTCATCCTGAAGAAAAATGTGATGCTATATACAAATCCACTGTAGTAAGGAAGCTCTGACTACTCATGGAAACTAAAAAATTCCAATTTTTTTACATTTATTCTACCAAGAGAGCAAGAGTAGGTGTGAACCCACCATTAATTTGTGCATTAGACAATTTCTATAAAGTTGTATAAGATGTTGTTAGTTACTGTTTTAATCAAAGTATAGGAAAAGGAAAAAGAAGAGCCTATCCTGAAGATAGTATCCATTTGAGAGTCTACGCTGTACCATGGACATGTTTGACATATATTATCCATGTTATACAGATATGCTACCTTGCATATATTTTACTTACAGTAATCGTATTTAATCTTCATAAGAAGCTTGAGAGGTAGGTAATATGCACATTTGATGGATAGGAACCTGAAGCTCAGAAGTGTTGCTTAAGAATCGAAGACAATGGAAGCAAAGGGGAGAAAACATTCTTTCGATGACACACTTCTATTGTTGACTTTAAAACAACAGATCATTAGAGCAATCTGAACCACTGCAATTTTTCCCAAATGCATAAAAACATCAGAGCTAATCAACTGTCACACAGCCAGAGCTAATCAAGGGCACACAGCCAGGAGTGGTAGAACGATGCTTTCTGACCCTGTTCTATCTATTCCAGAGCCCACGTGGGTCCCACTATGTCATGGAAGAAGATATAATCCCCGGTGAAATTTATCTCGTGAAGATCGGTTGAACATGTGCCCTACCAAAGTCGTTTCACTACAATGTCGGCCAAAGCCTGAGGTGACTCAGACTCTGGGGAAGTTCAAAAGGCTTTAGCTCTCTGAGTTAGAAACAGACAAACGAAGGAGGGAAAATCCTCAAGTAGAGGGAGTTAATTAGCATCTAACAGCTTTAAGAATGGGTTGACATAACCACACATCAGGCTGTATGATACAAGATAATTATAAAAAGAAGGAAGTAAAGCAAAAAGTAAAAGGAGGAACATTGCCATTACAGGATACACTTAGATATGATCCAAAATGGTGTTTTCCCTTGCAAAAGAGAAGCTTGGCGACTTCCACAGTATCCTGGGTGCTATCCACAATTTGTTGGGGGAAGAAGGAGTTTAACTAAACATAAAGATCTATAAATCATCTTCCTCAAATGACAAGCAGGAAAGCTAATTTACTCTAGTTTTCTGCTGAAATAGAATAGCCGTCAACAACAAAACATCAAGCAGTACAGAAAAACTCTAAAAGAAAGCTATGGTACAACATAGTTACTGCTAAAGCCATAAGAAAAGGAACCACAATCAATGCAAAGAGATAATTAAAGCATTCTTTCAGATCATCCTTAATGACAACAAACACAGCCTAGCCTCATTAGTAAACCACAAGGTGCAGTCCAACTAATGGAACCCACTCGCAGCCTCAATAAATATTCCATTTCTGAGAGCCTTTGTAGAGAAAGCAGCTTTAGGAGAGAGGAAGGGGAGAAATGCTTAATCAATTTCCCTTAAAGACCCTTGCTGCTTAGAAAATTATAAATCAGTCTTTCAAGTGTTGCTTAAGAATCGAAGACAATGGAAGAAAAGGGGAGAAAACATTCTTTCAATGACACACTTCTATTGTTGACTTTAAAACAGCAGATCATGAGAGCAATCTGAACCACTGCAATTTTTCCCAAATGCATAAAAACATCAGAGCTAATCAACGGTCATGTTGTCAAGCTCAATCATATACAATCCTATCCTCACTGCTTTAGCAATTTTCCCTCTCTCCTGTTATTTCAAACATTTACTTTGAAGTTAAAAAAGGGATAAAATCATTTTGAAGGGTGCTGATTGTATGGGCCTTTTAACAGAAGGACATTTGAAAAAAAGGAAAAAAGCATGTGGCTTGATGAAGGTGAAATAACTGACTCACAATCTCTTCCAAGTTAGTTTTTAGAATAATAAAAGTTTTAAGTTCAAGTCACAGTAACGTCTTTTAGATGACAAGAGCCTTCGTTGCATTTCCAGTACGTTTCCCTTCTGACTCATCCAAAAAGATTTAAACCTAGTATAAATCCATCTTCTGTTATGGTCTTCTTCTGAAAAAGATATGAAACAAAGCACTGCAATTAGTTTGAAAAAATATGACAGCCTCAATATCATGAAATATAAACAAGAACTAACAACAGGCAGCATATGACAAAACAAAAATCTTCAAAGACAAAAAGTCAACAGAAGGACAGGAATTTGTCTTCTTACATGGTCAGTCATTAATTAGTTTTACTGATTTCAAACACCTCTCCAAAAATATCTATGATACAGGTTGAAATGGCTCTGTGCTATTCACCCATCAAAAGAAATGTACATCTCGTTCTTTGCAGGCTTCCATTGAGTGTGATTTACACAGGCTTAATGAATAAAAGGTGTTGCAAAATGATTTTTTCTAACATATAAAATGTTCTGAAATGCCCAATATCTAGCAAGCTGGATAGCTCAGAAATATGCTCCACTATTTAGCAAATATAAAACATATGGTTTATGAAGTGTATTCCACACATTCTGGAAGAAAAGCTTTTAAAGAAAGCAGCTTAAATAAATTCTCTAAAATCACTTTCTAAGTGATTCAGAAATTTGTGAAAAATAACCCAAATGTAGCTGGCCTCAGATTTCAGAATTCATTTTAAATTGAAAAGTTAGATCAGATATGGAATAATCTCTCATTAAATTTTCAATCTTGATCAAAGTTGGCCAAATCTATGGACAGGAAACCAAGAATTTACATTCCATTTCAAGCTGGCTTCAAATCTTGTTAGATTTAAAATTCATAGTAAAACTTGTGTAGTAGATGTGTTAGTTTTCTGTTGCTGAGCTTATAACAGCATCCATTTATTATCTTACAATGTCAGAAGACTGAAAATGGTCATAATTGGGTTTTCTGCTCAGGGTCTCCCCAGGTTGAAATCCAGGTGGTGAATGGAGTTGTGGACTCATCTAGAGCTCAGGATCCTCTTCCAAACTTATTCAAGTTTTGACCAGCATTCGGTGCCTTGTGGTTGTGGGACTGAGGTTCCTGTTTCCTTGCTGGCTATCAATTTATACTGTTCCCAATTCCTGGAAGCTACCCACTGTTCCTGACCATGTGGCCCTCTCCACAATGTGGTAGTTTGCTCCTTCAAGACCAGCATAAGAATCTCCCTCACTTTGAATCTCTTTACATCTTTTAAGGGTTCACCTGGTTAATCGGGTCCACCCAAATAATCTCCCTTTTGGTTAACTCAAAGTTAACTGATTAGGGACCTTAATTATATCTGCAAAACAACTTCTGCCATATAACATAACACAATCATGGGAGTGATATTCCCTCACATCTTTAAGTCCCACTCATCATCAAGGGGAGAGAATTTTACAGAATATATACACAGGGAATGGGAATATTAGAATTCTAACATAGATACTTATAAAAATAACACTACCAAAAATTGCTACGATATTTTATGAAAAGTTAGGCTATTTTTGTTTCTTGAAGCAACAGGTTATTTCAATAGGATTTACTTATACACACAAGCAGTGTAAAATGTTGCAGTCCATTACCACAAGCCTTTGGATGTCATATAACTTGGTGAAGCTCTGAAGCGTTTCTACTATGAAAATGGTTTTACCTTCCAAATGTAAAGTACACTAGTCAACCAGGAAAAAAGAAATCAGCTTTGGTTAGCTTAGCTTCTTTCTCTTCAGGCCAGCTCAACCACAGGTTCTAAGGCTGTGCCCTCAAAGCATCCAGATCCTGTGTTGGTCTGCAACAGATCAGAGAAACCATTGGGAGACTTGCTCCATTAGGAGGTAGAAAGTGGAGTTCGTAATGCTCCTGTAGGTATCATATCTGCTGTGCAGGCCACTGCATCCTGCTGCATCTTGAGCTCTACAGCAGCTACTCTCTTCCACAGCTCATTTACACTTGCCTAGTCCATATAACTGGACTCCTGACATACTTCTTGAGTATGACCTATGTCCTACCTTGGACCAAGCTCATTGGTATGAGTCTCTGCCTGCCTGTCTCAGATTCTGCCAGGCTCTCCCGTGGGGTACTGGACCTTCTAGTCCATGTCCTTGGCTGCTGGCCACGTGCTGTTCCCTAGAGGGAAAATAACTAGAACCTCACTTCAAATAGCACCTCTTATCTGGATTTCTGTTATCTTGTCCTTCTCTTGGAATTGAACCTTCTTAGATGAAAATACCAGAGAGAATAGCAAAAGTAGCTGTGATCTATTTAGTGTCTAGTATATGCCAAGCACTCAGATGAATATTTTACATTTATATAAGCCTTTCAACAACTCTTGAAGGAATCATTATCTCCATTTTACTGGACTGTAGTTCAAAGAGGATATGTAACTTAGACGAAGTCACCTAGTTGGTAGACTCAAAGCTGGGACTAAAACCAAGGTCTAGCTAGTCCCAAACCCCACGTTAGAGAAGAATATTATTTGTTGCCCAAACTAGGTCACTTTTGAGACTAAAAGAGAGTCTTAAATAGTTACAATTAGTAAAAATTATTGCAGTTGATAATTATTATTACAATTTTAGTAAGAATAATCCAAATTTATAAAAATACGTGTAAGCCAAGCATGTGCCAGTTGCATCAAAAGATACAATTTCTCTAACTTTAGCTATAACACCCTGTACATCCTAGGGCCCTGGTTCTACAGCAAGTTGCCTCTTCGTGGCCAATCCAACAACTGGAACCACTTCCCCAAATGGATTTCAGCTTTCTCTCCTTTCCCATTGATAAGTGATGCACAGGTCAGAGCATGACTTGAGGACATGAGTTTGAACTTCCTGGTTGTAGAGACTGGCAAGCCAGTTTCACATTCTTCAATTTGTTGACATGTAGCTCCGCTTCTCCAATTATTAGCAAGATTTCTCAGTTGCATCTTAGAGACCAAAGAAGCATCAGAGTAACTGAGATTTTCTCAATTCCTCTACATGCCCAGTTCCTAGCACAGTGACAAACACAAAAGAGGTTCTCAAAATGTTTATTGATTCTGATAAACATGGACACATAGACAAATATAATATTTTTGAACATTCAGATGAAGGCACGCACATGTAGATGGTTTTTACACAGGTTCTCTCATGTCTAAATCCATAAGTAGTGTATATCTTTCTGTGTTTCATTTTACAAATCCTCCATTTTTTAATAGAATCTTCATGAGCGGAGGCTATGGGACAATGTTACACAAGGCTCAGTATGCAGGGAGAACACAATAAAGAATACAAATAAACTGATTTCAACTCAAATGGCATCGCAAAGTCTACAGCTTTCTCCAAAGCCCAGAATCAAATCCACAATTGATTTTTAACTTTCTTTTTCATTAAATAATTTTCCAGAGATATTCTATAGATGCCTAGTTTTTTGAGATTCTCTTCAGGAAAAAGTGCTATGCAGGCTTTTAACTTAGGGAACTCTCATTCAATTCTTTGTACTTTTCAGACTCTTGTGAGGACAAATACAAATGACCCTGAAATATTTCTTATTGATCTGGCTTTGCCTTCCAGAGAAGGCAAGAGCAAGATGATCTAATTGTCTTTATAAACTCTGGCATGAAAATATAAATGTTCCACATGATTTCCCACCATATTTTTATAGTTAAGAGTTGTTTAAAATTCTCCCATGAAAAGATAATCTCTATTCAAAGAAATTTGGGAGACACTTATACTCTGCACTTTCCATCTTCTCTGTCAATACCCATTAGCATCTTAAAGGTTGTAGTGGGTAGCTGTGTGTCCCACTGTGAACAAAGAAAAGCTAAAGAGAAGGAAATGTACAGATACATGTAAAACAGAAAATGCTCCTCCCAGCTAACCCCTAAAGAGGGAGTCTCTTTGGACCATAGACTATAGATTGACTGAGGAGCAAGTTCCTATACTGAAGCCTCTCTTATACTGAAACCTCCTCTATGGTGAGGCATGGGTAATTCCATAAATTAGAAATATTTCCCAGCTCCCCTAGGGACTGACATCCTCAAGTAGAACATTTTTATATCAATTCTCATTCTCTGGGAGGAGAAATAGAACCGGAAGCCCTGCATGTACTTTCCCAGTTCTCTAAAAGGATATCAGGAACAATCTAGCAATGTGGCCATGGTAAGATTAATAGTCAACATCAGAGATGGGACAATGTGGACAAGTTAGATTTTTAGCCTAATGCTGAAAGAGAAATTTGTGTCAATCAGCAGTGATAGTGATGAAGCAAACATAGGTTGATGAAGGACAAACTGACTCCACCAGAGCTTAGGTGTTCAAGGACACGCACCTTGCAGAAGCTCAGGAAGTACCTCAGCCAGCAAACCAAGCAGCCAAGAGATGAGAATTCCCAAGGCAGCGTGGAAATGAGAAGTCATCAGAAAAGTAGGTAAGAAGCTCACACGGGAAACTTCTAGGCTTAACCACAACTTGTCATTCAGAAAAAATAAATGTCTATGGTACTGAGTCTATTTAGAACAGAAAAAAATCAATTTTCTCCTCCCTTTTTTTCCAGAGTCCACCTAGAGGAAGGACTTATCAAAAATACAGACAATAGGATGTACTTAGGATGCCTAGCACTTGGAGCCATTTGTATAAGACATCATTGGCTTTCCAAAAGTGGTACCACTGCTTATTTAAAAGGGAAAGGGCTAGAACTGGATTTCTGAGCCTCAGCACCTTTGTCATTTGGGGCCAGATAATACTTTGCCTTGGATGCTTACTCTGTGCATTCAGAAAAAATATTTCCAGACATTGCCGAATGTCCCTAAAATGTTCTAGTCACCAATCCTGATATGTGGGTGAAGTGAAGGGTTTCTCCACACAAACAAGCAATTGGACACCCACAGCAGCAGGGAGTACAAGAATTCAGCTCAATTCTGACACTATCTACCTGGAAGATAGCATCAGATTCCAGAGGTTAAGGGTTAAGTCCTACAAGATTGCCCCTCCCCACCTCACTTCAGACGTCAGTTGCAACCCCAGGTTGTTACCTGTACTGCTGACCCACTGGCTATAAATTAGAGGTTCTCATGACCCTCTCTGTGGGTTCAATTAATTTACTAGAATGGCTCATAGAGCTCAGAAAAAGTTTTTACTTATTAGATCACCAGTTTATACTAAAAGGATATAACTCAGGAACAGCCAGATGGAAGAGATGCACAGAGCTAGGTATGGAGAAAGGATGCAGAGCTTCCATGGCCTCTCCAGGCCATTCGCTCAGCACCTCCACATGTACGCCGACCCGGAAACTCTCTGAACCCAGTCCTTTTGGATTATAATGGAGGCTTCATTTCATATGCATGATTGATTAAATCATTGGCCATTGGCAATTGATTCAAGCTTCAGACCCTCTCCCCTTCCTGGAGGCCAGGGTTGGGGGGGGGGGCAAGGTGGGGATGGACAGAGGGGAGAGGACAACTCAAAGTTCCAACCTTCTAATCACATGCTTGGTTCCCCTGGCAACCAGCCCCCATCCTAGGTGCTTTCCAAAAGTCACGTCACCAGCACAACAAAGATACCTTCATCATTCTCAACACTTGTGAAATTCCAAGGATTTGGGGAGCTGTGAGCTAGGAACTGTGCACAAAGACCAAATATATATTTTTCTTATAAATCACAATATCACAGTCTCATAGAGTGGAAATTCACCCCCGGTTGAGACTAGAGAAAGAAACTGAAACAAAATTCTCGGTCTCTACGTGAAAGTAAAAAGTGAACTGTATTTATATCAGGACACATTAACAGGAGGTTCCAGATTGTGGTTAACGGAGAGGGGAGGAGATTTTGAAATCCTCTTCCATATTCATCAGCTGTATCCCAAAACTTGACTACATTTGGGGGAGTTGATCCAAATGCTTGTTATATTTGATACTACTTATTGTGCGTTGTTCTTTTCCACATCTCAGCTATTTGTCGTGGCTATTTCTTTTTCCTTGCTGAGGTTTCCAAATTCTACATGAGTGGTGCTAGCAAGGTAAGTTGTCCTATCACAGATTAGATTAGTCTGAATCATATCAGTTCAATGGGAAAAAGGACTTTTCGTATACTACTATGCTAGAGCCCATCAATGGCCACAGTTGAGGTAGGGATCGGGGGCATATACATTGCTCATGGTCATCTATTCTGGAGAATAAACCTATGGTGATAGGTGTGAACTAACAAAAACTATACAGTGTAATAAGGTTTTTTTAGTAAATGTATAGGGAGGGAGAATTCTGGAGGTTACTCTTTCAGATGGAATCAGGAGACCCAAATTGTTGAAATTGGAAGGCAGGCTTTATATCTGCTACTGCAGAGAACACAGATTTAGGGCGGGATCAAAAAGAAGGCCAGAAACTACCGCATCGACAGGAACTCGACGAGGACTTAGGCCATCCCAAGGTGGAGGCTGCATATATAAGAGCCAAGCATTCATTTCACCTTTCCTCGTTATTTGTTCTGATATATATATATATACACATAAAATCTGCAAGAAACCTGACTCACAGCAATAAAAAAAACGATCTGAGATTTATAGTCTTTTACTCTTGAAATTCTGACCTCCTGAATGTCAAGAATCATTGGCGCTAGGAGATGCCTATATGGGGGCTCATTATACCCTTCTACAAACTTTTCTATTACTTCAAAATTTTCCAAACTATCAAAATATTTTTTAAGAAAAGCAATGAATACTTTTCTATAAGACTAAGTATTTTATTTTGGTAGCACCTAATACTTACACTGTTTAAGCAGAAATGGAATGATCACTTATAAAGTCAGATTTCTAGCTGGACATTTTAAAAACAGTAAGTTCCTATAATGTTCTAACTATCTAGTTATTCAGCCATATTTTGATCAGAGTCAAGAACTTTCTGATAAAATTTTACTTCTCTTGCATGCAATACATTAGAGAGTTGAACTCTTTCATTTTATTAAAATGCAAAGTAACTATGCCATCTCGCTCTTTTAGAAAATTCAATTACATTCAAAACCAACTAGAGAATATTGCCCCTGAGTTAAGGTGATTCAGTGAGCATGAATGTATGTGGATTATCATGGAAGAAAATAGACAAAATAATAATGGCAGCTGCAATTTGTTCATCACTTTAGGATTCACAAATCACTTTCATGAACATAGTTGTATTTTTTTCATCCAGTGTTCTATATCCACCCCCCCACCCCTGACCTCCAAACCTTCCAAATAAGAGGATTTCACCAGTCTATTACTAGAATGAGGAAACACTATTTAAGTGTTGTTTATTGGCAAAGCACATGTTTTATCCCTATCTACGTAATTCATAAGAAGAATGTATGCGTGTGACTTAGATTATCTGACCCTGAAACACTCCTACCGCACCATTCAAGCAATCAAGTCGTAGTTCACAGCCCAGAAGACTGGTGTTTGGGTTCCATATAATGGCCGAGGCAGTTCCATCTTATGGGACAAGCAATTCGGGACACACACATTGCTTGACTGTAGGATGACACAGACCGCAGTAGGCAGGTGACATGCCACACATTTGTACACTCCTGTCAGGCTACTCACCTTGAAAGGCATTTGGAGGAGCTATAATGAGTCAAATTGTAGTGAGCAAACGTGTCTGCAGGGTGTGAATTCCATTATCACACCCTTTCCTCTCTTTCCTAAGACCCTTCAAGGTTCCTAGTGCTCTTTCTTGGCCTGTGAGTTGTAATGAGTTGTCAGGCATTTTAATATTGCAAAAAAGAATTTAAAACAAAGGGAAAACTTCATGTATTTCACTGATTGACTGAATGACTAAATCTGCTAAATGACGTTTTATCAGATTAATTTTGAGAGACAACAATTTATTGATATGTAAAAAAAATCTTCGGTCCCTAATGTTCTACTTAATTATTGACTAAATTAAATTCAAGATGATTAGGAACAAAAAATAGATTTGCAAATATTGGCATCTTTTCCACACAGTTAAAAAGCGTGCTTAGTGGTACCATGAAGAGTCACCTCCATGAGACAATTGGCCACATGACATGTATTAGGTGACATTTCAGAGGTTTAACAATTGATTTTCCCTACAAATCGTGCAGTTGAGTGCAACACCAAAAGCAACTAGTATTTTAACATAAAGATCATAATTAATGAAACAAGCTTATGGAAAAAATAAAGATGAAAATGAATCCAGTTCGCCTTGAGAAAAGACCCTGAGTAACAAGTTATCTTAATACAGTTGCTAAGGAAACATCAATTGCTTACAAAAGAGGATTAATGGTAAGAAAGAACTAGACTCAAATAACAGACTGATCTCATGTTTTCATCGTACAGGCAGGATAACAAATCGATGGGGGCCTGTCAGTTGAATCTGCAATATCCAAGTGATGCTGTACATAATTATAGAACACATATAACAGATATGGCTTCCCGCTAGGAAAGCAAAAAAGCACCAAATAAGGCAAAGAAATGTACTGGCTTAAATGTACACAAAATGCTTACTAAAATGATCTTGAAAATAAGGCCACATACCCAATATATATGAAATGAAGATAAGTCTAAAGTAAATAGAAGTTTGCCTAGTGAAATTCTAGCAGCTTACAGAAATAGTTTTTTATTTTTCTAATTTGATCTTCTTATATTTTGGGATATTTGAAATTCTCATTTAAGAATGTCATCTACAGGTTTAATTTAGATGGAAAAAGAAAAGCTGATGCTTATTTCAAGTCTTGGCTGATTTAAAACAACAAGAAGTAAAAATTCTGAGATGTAGGATCACAGTGGCCCATGAAACACCTTAGGCTTTGGCAAAGAGGGTGGAGGATGAGCTTCCACATACTAGAATGTGCAGGGAACGGCCATTTTATCTTGAAGGGTGGATCAACGCACATCGTCAGCCTGTCTTAGGAGAGGAAGATTATGGAATGGGTTTTGCCGTCTCTCTGGGGTTGTTTGCTGGTCGGCATCCTCTGTCTGGTAACCCTGAGGAGGTGAGAGGGACAAGGGGCCACTGACCTTGAGCTCCCACAGCGATTTGAATAATGTTTTACAGAAATATAAAGTAAGCATCCAAAAAGAGTACAAAATGGGACCAGGAGGGATAACCTTATTTAATTAACTCACTTCCTTGAACCCACCCAAAAGCATCAGAAAATATAGCTTCTCCATCCAAGCCCTTAGAGAAACCCCCCATGTGGAAATTCTCTTGTGCCCCAACCCTGTTTCCCCAGCAGCCCAGTTTCCTTCCCAGAGTGACACTTTGATCATCTCTTCCCTTAGAAAGCTCACCTTTCCCCAGAACCCGCCCCCCCCCCCCCCCCCCGCCAACGTCCAGAAAAATTCTACCTCTCCCACATGAGAAAGAAGTCTGTTAATGTCTTTATCTCCTCTTGCATATCACAAACTCTGCCACCTCAGACTTCAGCAAAATGTTAATTTAAGTTTTCTTTTTCCCAGGTTTCCACTGGTCCTGGGGGCAAGTCGTGGGCTGTGCACCTGTGAATCGAAGAAGCCAGTAGAAGCTCTTCGCCAGTAACGGCTGCAGCCATGTTCCTCTAGAATCACCTAAGAAAAGGGAGTTTAACCTCATGAGAGGAAAGCACATTCTTCCCCTGCACAGGGTTCCCCAACTAGTCTTTGAGAAAGAAGATCTGGGCATTATTGTGCTCAAGGCTTACTGCTTCCTTCCTGCCCTTCCTGGAAAGCACTCTCCTTCCCGTAAAGGGATAACAGCTCTGCTGAGCCGTCAGACCATAGATGGTGCACTCACCGAACGGATTCCCTCAGACTCCAGACGCTTCCCCAACGCAGGGGAGGGAGGGCTGGTTAATCTTGCCATGCACAGAGTCCCTTTTCTGGGGCCTAAGATGGTGTTCTTAGAAACACTAAAACACATCCACAGAGTTGCTTGACCTACAATTATTTTTATCAACTACCTTTCGTGCAACCATCAAGTTATTAGTAAAATTGTTAGACCATTTGGTCTTAAGAATAACAGAATTGCAGATGACCAAAAACAAAAATAGACCAAATGCTGATAATGCCGTTATTGACAAGAACTTACTTATGAAAGTAGCTGTAGTTTAACCATTTCACCCCAAGATATTCGTTCATTCATTCAACAAACATTTAATGGACACTAATTCCATATTAAGGGCGGGGTAGCAGGGAAGAAAAGCAAGCAGATGAGACAGAACAGCCTATCCCTGGCAGGTCGATGGAGCCTTTCCTCTTCTCTCCCCCCACCTCCCAAGCTCTCTGCTCCTGCCTTGTCGATTTTATTGCTCCCTAAAGTGAGGAACTCATCACAGGAGCTGGAGGAGCGCAGTGCCGATAGTGCTGAGCTGGCTCCTTCATGCAGACTGCAGCTGCAGCCAGAGATCAGGCGAAACACCCACCTCTCCCCTTGCCCCGCGGTCTCCCCAGGGTTCGCCATCCACCACTCTATATTGTTCTAAGTACTGCTGTGGTTTTGGTTTCTAGACAAGCATCGACCTTAGATACAAATAAACCGAGGATGACTTCCCCTGTGAATGTGAGTGGCGTGGAAGGTTGTCCACAGCTTCTCTCCGTGACAACGTGGCCACAGCACACCAGGTGCCCATAAAATTCACTGGGAGAGTGGCAGCTGGTTCCCATGGTGAGCACGCACAGCAAAGTTCACTGCAGGAGAAACAAGGGGTTTCCCCCAGAGGGCTTTCTTCAACAGTAAAACGTAACAGCAACTTGGAGCAGGGAGGATGGGGCATCAAGGACGACACAATGTTTCTCACTGTCGCCACAATAATTACTTCTGTTGCTCTGAGAATAGGAATGATGCCCCTGTGCTGCTCTCTGGCTACGTTTGACAAAGAGTGGTTAAGCAGCTGGCAACGCAGGAGCAGAGCAGCAAGAGCAAGTGTTCCAGGCGACAGCATCTACCTCAACAAAGGAGAAAAGCTTGAAAAAGGTAAATATAATTCTCAGCTCTCTGGAGAATTAGTCATTGCTTCCAAGTGCTCCTGCGTCCACACCAAAGCATCTGCATAAAGCATATACTTGACTCAGCACAATCATGAAAAGATATATTCTTCCTGGCACCGGAAATGACTGCTAAGCAAAGTGGTATACATTTGCAACAAGAAAATCTGCAGTCACACTCCTGCTCTGTCCCATCTCTCCAGCTACATTCTTAAATCCTTTTCCTTTTTGCCTATATTTTCTCCGTCCCTTCTCTCCCTATGCCTACTTCGTATTTGTTCGCTAAGCTATGAAGATCTTGCATCCTCACCTCCAGAACAATTCGGGCCTCAGAAAGGGAAGTGAGTGGGCTCTGAAGCTGATAGAATCTCTGATACCTGCAGAATTCTGTAGAAATGGGTATTATCTGAGGGTGAAGGTGTCCTCAGACATATTTCTGGCTTGATTATTGTCTTCTTTGTCTCTGCTTCCAGTGGCAAGTAACTGACAAAAGAGATATGGATGGACAAATCTGGAAAGATGGCAGAATACTATACTGAAGGAGCAGAAATGCTTCTGTCATAGATAACCCACAGCCCTAAGTTAAGAAGGAAAGAGAAGGAAGACAACCTCCTTCTCCCCTAAATATGCCTCATGCCCAAATTTCAATCCCACACAAATGTTGAGAAAGTTACTGTGATGAACACCAACCTTAGGCAAAAATTTGATCACAAAGAAATTTAACTGTATTTTTTTAACTCAATTTATACTTTGCCTTCATTCTACTGAGCGAAGAAAATTAAATTGTAATCAGCTTAGTCCCCTCCTTATTTTGAGGTTGCACACAAATTCTAGAGGGTTTACACCATGGCAAGCTTGGACGTATGTATGGCCTGAGAGAACACGCATCTGGCATCAGTGAGAGTCTATTCCCATTGTTTCACCGGCCATCAGTCCACCTGATAGGTAGGTGTCATCTGTGCTTCCCAATGGCAGGTACCCTCAGGTCCAGCTCATCCTCAGCTCTCTGTGAGTTCTTGTGGCTTCATCCGCTCATCCTGTAGCTTCTGTATCAGTTTGGGCCATAGAAACTGAGCTACCTGCTGTACCATCTCACTTCTGTGCCACTTTGTGCAACCAGAATCATTCTTTGTACCACATCCCACTGGGGAAGTGAAACCCTCCCTAGCTCACCAAAGCTCCTCTGCCTGAACCCCTCATGAGGCGTCCCCCTCTGGGTTTCTGCTGCTTCCCCAGCGCTGCCCAAGCTTCAGGGCTCAGGCTCTCTCTGCTCTCGGTCCCCAAACACACCTGGGATTCTTACTATCCTCCCAAGGCGTGGCCTTGTAGGAGGCACAGGAACTAGCCCCTCAGCCTCCACCTTGTCAAGGCCCAACGCTCTTCTCGCTTCCCTTCTGACACTCTGTCCCAGTTTTCTTTATTACGGTCTCCCAAACTTAATGTTCATGCCTTTTCTGAAGGTTGGGCTAGACTTTTGAAATTCAAAACCCAGAGGAAAACCCGGAGTTAACTCTTTTTGTCTTTCTGCTGTCTTATTCCTTCTCCAAGGAGGTAATAAACTTGGAATGGCAGAAGGATGATTGACTAGAAGGAAATACCAGGAGAACACACACACACGTTGTATATACATATATGTATATCCATGATATATGTGCCTTCTGTAATATGCAGCAATATTATGTAGTAGGTTATGTACAGTAATATACAATATTTTCCTGAAGCCCTACTTTTCTGATCTGACACCATCACATTCTTAATCAAAACCTAACTTACCAGATAGGGCAGGCTACGTGGTTCCTTTGTCCCTTGTCTCTCTGCCACAGTGGCAGTCGGGGCGAATAGCAATAGTAGGTAGCAGAGAATACACTTTTTAAAAAAACTACCTTATGTGTCCTCATTTCTTCAAACAAAAAGGAATTTGGGAATTCCCTGAGAGACCCTTGACAGGAAGAGGGACGGTTCCAGGTCCACCGGGTTCAATTTATAACTAAACTAGAACCGCATCTGAAGGACTCAGAAAGGAAGTCTTAGGAAATCTGGATAATATTTGAACCAAAATTTCCAAATTTCAATTCACAAATAACCTACTGCTCTCCAGATTTTTATGTCTACCTAATTGTAATAAATAACAATTTTTTTAAATGTAGTATGTCCGGTCATCTTATTTAAAGCCAACGCCCCAAGTGTTGTTGCTTGTTTCTCTTTGCATCTTCATGTTCTAAGGATTTCACATATTCTGTTAAAAATCAAACATTTCTCTTCTTTCTAACCTTTCCAATGCTTCTGATGTCTAGACATTTGGCACGCAGACCCCAACTATCTATCATCTATCAACTGTCTATCTAACTATCTATCTAGCTACCTAGCTAACTATCTTCATGAGATTCATTCCTCTCTTCTTGTAAGATTCATTGGACAATCATACTTATTAAATATCCGCCTCCCCCAAGAAACTGTGAGTCCCATTATGGCAGGACTGTGTCAGTGATGTTCACTCCTGTTCTCTGGGGTCTAGCAGAACAGGGGGCATGTGTAAGGGTTGAGTAAATATTTGTTCGATGAGTGAATGGTCCTCTCTGAGAGCCGATGCTCATTATCACTGGCTCATCTATTCCCTGAGATGATAACTCTGATAGTTACCAACTTACCCTCCAAGAGCCACGAAGCACATGGTTCTCCCCACAGCATCCCAACACGATCACTCAAATATTTGCACTGTGGTAATGCGCATGTCTCTCTCTAGAGCCCCATCTCCATGCTTAGTCTCCCACTCAGGAAATGCACATGAGTTTGAGGGATGGTATATGTAAAGTACTTCAAATTTGCTCTATTTTTTAAATCATTCAAAAAAGTGTATATTTGATTTATGTTAGTAGCAGTGTGTTTGTATTCACCTCACAGCTCATGATGACTCATCAGCCTGCTGAGACACAGAAATTCAGGACAGCTGCTCTAGACCTGTGCTTCCAAGCTTTCACATGCATACAAATCACCCAAATCCTAATCCAGTAGACCTGGAGTGGGGCCTGAGACTCAGCAACACACACTCCCAGGAGATGTCCTTGCTCTGGTCCGTGGACCACGCTTTGAGTAGGAAGGGTATGATTACTGCTCATCAAACCGATTGGAATAAAGCCTAAAAAATGCAGAGCCTAAAAAAATTTTTACATCTATCTTAAAGATACTATTTTTCTTTTCCACACTTTTTCATTTTTTACTTTTTTCTCTACTTTCATTTCACACAAATCTCACAATGGAAAGTCAATCTGCCACAAATTATATATATATATATATATATCTTTTTTTTTTTTGAGGAAGATCAGCCCTTAGCTAACATCTGCTGCCAATCCTCCTCTTTTTGCTGAGGAAGACTGGCCCTGAGCTAACATCCGTGCCCATCTTCCTCTACTTCCTATGTGGGACGCCTATCACAGCATGGCTTGCCAAGTGGTGCCATGTCTGCACCCGGGATCCCAACTGGTGAACCCCAGGCCGCCGAAGCAGAACGTGTGCACTTAACCACTGCACCACCAGGCCAGCCCCCACCACAAATATTTTTAACAGTAAAAATCATCTAAAGCTAAGATCATTTTTCTTACTTGCAACAGTGCTGCATACCATGTACGTGTCTCCCGGTATGCATCAGCAAGATTTTCTCTGGTCCTACACTCTGAAGTCCCTCCCTCATAGGACAGCTACATCTCCAAATTTATGCTCCATGGCCAACTTGCTCTACTTGATAGCCTACCAATTTGTAAACCCGATGAGGGCACGTGTAGGATTTTCTTTGCTCATAAAGTTCCTGCGTGGAAACTTTAAGCATAAAATTTAGGAGAATTGGCTTTATTTTTGGGGAGAGGAAAAATAGGATCACAGAAGGGCAGCCAGGAGTCTTAAATTTCTCTGAAATATATGATTTCATTAAAAGAAAATATGACAAAATGTTAATATCTGAAAATACTGGTTGGTGGCCAAATGTGAGTTTGTTATAACATTATTTTCTGTACTATTCTGTATTTTCAAGCATTTAATAATTTCCAACAGCTTTATTAAGGTATGATTGATATATAAAACACTATACATATTAATATGTACAATTTGATGAGTTTGGATGTATGCAAACATCCATGATACCATCACCACAATCAAGGTAATATCCATCACCTCCAAAAGTTTCCTATGTCCTTTTATTTTTGTGGGTTATTTTCTTTTCTTTGTGTGGTAAGAACATTTAACATGAGATCTATCCATTTAAAAAATTTCAAAGTACGTAATGCCATATTGTTACCTGTAGGCACCATGTTGTATAGCGTAGACTAGAACGTATTTGTCTTGCATTACTGAAACTTTATACCCATTGAACAACAACTCCCCGTTTCTCCCACCCTCTAGCCCCAGGCAAGCACTCTTGTATTCTCTGCTTCTGTGGGTTTGACTACTTTAGATACCTCATATAAGTAGAATTATTCAGTATTTGTCCTTCTATGGCTGGCTTATTTCACTTAGCATAATGTCCTCCAGGGTCATCCATGTTGTCACAAATGGCAAGATTTCCTTCTTTTTTAAGGCTGAAGAGTATCCCATTGTAACCATATACCACATTATCTTTATCCATTCATCTGTCAATAAACACTCGGGTTGTTTCCCTATCTTGGCTATTGTGAATAATGCTGCATTGAATATGAGAATACAGATATTTCTTCAAGATCCTAAAGTCAATTCTTTTGGATATATACCCAAAAGTTGGATTGTTGGATCATATGGTAGCTCTATTTTTAATTTTTTAAGGAACTGCCATACTATTTTCCATAGCTGCTGTACCATTTTTCTTAAATACGACACTAAAAGCACGGGTAACAGAAGCAAAAACAGACAAGTAAGACTACATCAAATAAAAAGCTTCTGCACAGAAAAGAAAACCATCAACAGACTGAAAAGGCAACACATAGAATGGAAGAAAATATTTGCACATCATATATCTGATAAGGGATTAATTTCCAAAATATGCAAGAAACTCTGGCAACAACAAAAAAACAAATAACCAGATCAAATACACCATAATTTTTTTTAAAAAGACTAACATTATTACTATACTGTAAATGAGGGCTTTTGTTCTCTTTTTTTTTCATTTTTCTTATTGAATGTCCTTGGTGGAATAAGAAACAAAGGAAGGAAGAAGTCACAGAAAAAGAGGAAATTTTATAAGCAAAAGAGGTTCCATTATCTTTCAGATTCTTCCGTTTGCATTCCATATTTTTAGGGAGAAATTATCTCACATATTTTAGATTTTCTCTTGCCTCAGAACCTACAAGTTCCCCACTCTAGAATGAAAGAAAAAAATCAAGAGTGGATTCTTTCACAAAGTACCTTATTCTGGCTATTTTTCCAGAAGGAAATAAGATTGAGTTCAAGAGAAAATGGTGTCTCCTGGCAAACACCAAATTTAGAGCCCGTTCTTATTGCTAAGTTCTAATTATGTTGTCGCTGTCCTGCCCTTGGTACTTCAGGGAGAACTGATCTGATTCTAAGAGGCTCCCGGAAGCTCGCTACCAACTGACTCATCGTTCTTAATTCCTCCTTCATGTCTCTCCCCTTTTATTTCCTATCCTTATATTTAGAAAATGCTGTTTGTTTTACCCATTTTAAAGACATTAGAGAACAATCTGTTCTAGAATAAATTGTTCCAAAGAATAGAACATCTAGAAGTCACACTCTATATTCTTGCCTTGTATTAAAAGATCTACAAATAAAATGGAGTTGAAATAGCACCTATTTAGAGGCAATGAGTCACTTTTCCAGCTTTCACTGCTTCATCCAGTCTGATACCCTCCCTTCTGTATCTGCTGCTTTCCAGTAATCTGTCAACAGAGTTTATTTAGCAGAGTTGTAGCTGGGGAACACATGGAGAGTCTTTCTGCTGAATCCACAGTATGCCACTTCATCTTTACCACATTTCTCCTTAACTTAAAAATTTGAAACCAAGTTTCCAAGTATTAGGGATCCAGTTATGCCTCAGTTTAAACTTTGGGAAATTGCTGCCTTGAAATTTTGTAATTCGAAATGGGCTGAAGAGTCAGAGGTCATCAGTGAGTATAAGAGGAAATTATTAAACCATAAATAAATATTGTAATACAAAAATAATTTTAGTAATCACTTATGAGAATCAAATTAAATGTTTACTTTCCATTTAATCCCAAACTTTCAGTAATGTATCCAATTTCACATAGTTTTGTTTATACAATAAGTTAAACTTACTGGAGGTACTAGTTTTCCTTGCTTTTCATGTGGTTTATCATTTATATCCATTTTCCTTTTCCTACCTACTCATTTATCCATGTGAAAAATGTCTTGACATAAAATATTTTATTACAGAAGAAAGATCTTTATATGACACTATTCTCCAGCAGCAATGAAAGGTAACTGTTCTGTTGTTACGTTGCATTCCTGTTTTCACTCACTGCCTAGGAAACTCCCAAATTATATTTCTTAATTCTAACATATCAAAACCTCTGTTTCCATGAAAAATTCGTAAGTGCAGACTGAGTTATAGCATTAATATAGTAGACTTGGGAAAATTAATAAATTAGATCATGGAGTCATAAGTTGCCCTAAAAAAAGCTGAAACTTGCCACTCCCTTTTCTTTTTCAACTTCTTTTGGCAGCTATTTAATGTCCTCTCCTCTGTGCAGACTTCTTCCAACCATTGCCAGCATTCTGGTTGGACCCCTGGAGGCTGAACTGCTTTCTTTGCTAGTATGAGAAACACCTCTCAGTTCCCAATGGCTGTCATTGCCTTCCACATGATCTGAAATCTCTATACCTCATACCCTGTTCATTGCTAAATAAAATCTGTGATTTTCTTCCCCATGTTCTTGGCCCATGAACACTATATCTAAAAATATGCCATTCATTGGGCCTCCAGAGTAAGATAACATCGCTAATGCTGCAGCCCTCCAAGTATGCTTAGGGTCACCCTTCTATTCATGACTTTAGATCTTTCTGAAGGGGAGAATGTAGTGCGGCAATGAGAGTGTAACTGGTGGACTAAGAAGGATCTAGGTTCACACCCAGCCTACACCTAGGTGTGTGACTTTGAGCAAGTTATTTACCTTTTTGAGTCTCCTCTGTGTACTGAGGATGATTAAATGAGATAGCATAGGAAAAACACCCAGGATGCACTGGATACATAAGCCACATTCTGGCGTTTTGATGCCTTCACAATGTACTTTAGAAGAATGTTTAAATAGTGTTTACATCCTTTCTTCTCTTTACCCACAACCCTTATTTCCTCAGTTGCCAATTTCCCTGAAGGCCCTCCCTTCGCTGTGCAAGTACGACTTTAACCCTCTGACATACCTTCTAGCCTGAGTTCTAAACTTACCTTCTGACAAGAATGTGTGTCCAAATAATAGGTATAAAATAACTGACACAGAGAAGCAGACATGTGTGTCATTTGTACTCTTGGGATTTTAATTTATAGAGGTGACTGAGTGACAGCAGAGAGGTCAATGCTGTTGAAAGAATTGATTACTTACCATGTCTTGAGAGATGGGGTCACGCCATGCCATGCAGGGCCACATGGGAAGTACCAGGTTTGGTCAGAGGCAGAAGCAGGAGAGAGGGAAAGCCTAGGCTGGAGCCTTAATTGGGGTTTCCATGGGAAAGGCAAGGCAGGGCAAGGGAAACAATGTAGGGTTGGTTGGTTTGGATAGTTCTGGCAGGTTTGGAGCTGTAGGAGTAGTCTCTAGCTGCCTCATATCTAACCCTGGGATGATTTGTGGCAGGGGAAATATTTGCTTCATGTTAATAAAGGGGATTTTGAGGAGTATAAACTCAGGGTTCATTGAATTGCATGTGACAGGCATGCTCCCTGCCAAGCCCCTTGCTGTCCTGGGAGGGGCAGTCTCTCCCCAGCCAGCAAGATTTTTAAGATGTCAAAACATCATAATGAAAATAAAAAGCATGATTAATACAACAAGGAAAAGAGGAAAGAAACCAAGTGTATGATATTAAAGGGGAACACCTCAAAAATGGGAAAGAATTAATGTCATTTTTAATAGAGAAATACAGTTCAGCTATAAGCCTTTTTTCAGCATAGTGAAAACACCTTTTTTACTGAATCTCTCATCAGTAGCTCCAAACAATGTCATCCATACTAATTCCTCGTCTGTGAGTACCTCCTACAAATATGAGGATGAAAGGAACACCCCTCACTTTTCTTAGTCACGTTTGCCTTGATGGGGGGAGTGGGGGAAACTTATAGTTTTCTGAGTCGGGACTGAGAGAGGCTAAGAAGTATAAATCTTCCCTTTTCTCCCCCATCCACATTCAAATGGAAGGTCAGGCCCCAAATCAGCGTTCTCTGCTTCACCTGTATAACGATCTCTCTTTGAGGGCTCAACTTCTGTTAGAAAGTCTGCTATGCCTTAGAGCTTTCAACTCAGCAAAACCAGACCATCCTCCTAGGAGCTCAAAGTCTCTGAAACAAGTTAATATGATACAACGGGATAAGTAGATTAGTAAAGTTTATCTAAGTAGATAGTAGATTAGCAAAGTAGATTAGTAATAAGTAGATAAGTAAAAGTTTATTCAAATCTGTGCTGTTCAATAGAGTAGCCACTAGCTAGCATATGTCCTTACTGAGCGCTTGAAACACCACCAGTCCAAACCGAGATGTGCTGTTAAATGTAAAGCACACATTGGATTCCGTAGACTTGGTATGAAAAAAAGTAATGAAAATATCTCATCATGATTATTATTAAATGATAATATTGTTGATATGTCGGTTTAAAATTATCAAAATTAAATTTGCATTTTTTTCCTTCTTTCAATGTGGTTATTAAGAATTTTTTATTATATATACACTTTGCATTTATGACTTTATTTCTGTTGAACGGTAATGCTCTAACATCCTACCAGGGCCCTTTTAGACACCAATCATCAAAAAAAAACAAAAAGAAAAACACACCTGAGAACTCCAATCATCCCCAAAAGTCTCCAGTGCTGACCTCACCTTTCCACTTTCACAACCATTGCCCTAGAGAAAGCCTCTGAAGCATCCAACACAAATAAGACAGCACCTCCCGAATGAACTCTCTTTCTCCATCCACACAGTTCATGCCCTCCACTGCTTCCTCGGCTGGTTTCCCTAACAACAAACTTATGGCCACATCCCCTGTATAAGGACACTTGATTGGCCACACAATAATATCCGAATTCATTATTTCTAGATGCTACTCAAATATTAATGCCCAGTGTCCTTCTATAGCCATGCAAATTCAGCCAATTCAGACTACTCATCATCTTCCAGAAACTTCTTTCTTACTGCTGTGATTTTACTCTCTATTTTCTTTGTTTGGAAAGCTGTCCCCGCAAAATTTACCTGTGACCATTCTACTCAGACTACAATGTATCACTCCAATTTTACTATCTCCTCCAGGATCTCCAGGTCAGAATTAATCTCTCCCACCTCTAGGTCCCTAGAGGTCTGTGTTGGCACTCTGATGGCACTAACTGCATGACACCTTGTGATACAGCTTATTGTGTATATTTTCTGTCCCTTCCACAAACTATAAGTACCTTGAAAGCAGGATACATTTATATAGCCCTCAGCTCTGTCAACCTAAATAAAGAGGTAAACTGAGGCAAGCTTGAATTACCAGAAATTGAGTTTACTCAGGAATAGCAGAGGAATTGCAATTTGGGAAATGCATGCTATAGCAAGCTACAGGTGAGTTCACTGAGGGTCTGGGGCAGGCTGTATTTATGGGCAAGGAGTGCAAAGAGGAGGAAGTCCAGCCAGAGTGCCAGCAGTAAATTCATTGACTTGAGGATGCAGAGGGGTTCTTGACAGATGTTCACTGGTCAGGAGATAAGTGTCAGTCTTCTGTAAATTGGGCATTTAAAGGAAATCAGTCTCTGGTCTTAAGTTCTGTTCTTCTGAAGGTACATGCATGAGGTTCTCCATTTCATATTTTTCGGTTCCATTTTAGATTGAAATCCTTTCACAGGAGAAAATCTTACATTCAGTAAATGTTTGAAAGTAGAACATAATGGGAAGTTTGCAGGGCTCTCAAAAGAGAGCCGGTTCTGTGACACTGACAGTTTGGCTCAGAGCTTATAGCAATTGAAAACGATTTCTAGGTAACCAGCATGTCAGGAGCCAACCCACTTGCAGACGGCGTGTGGTAACACGGCGTTAGGGAAGTCCACAGAGCAATCATTTTTCATCTTGGCTTTTCAGTTAAAAGGATTCACAGGCTGATCCTGAGCGACACAGAAGCCAATACAGAGATCATGACTGGCAGGGCAATCTCAACATCTCTCAACACCTGCCTGCTTATTAGACTGGACTATATCACACTTGAGGAAGTGACTCATTTGGTACATACAACAGAGCAAAGTGGAGCCAAAAAATAAATAAATAACAAGTTAGAAAACGAACCCAGAAGAAACATTCTAGAAAAGCTTACTCTTAAGAAGGCATCTTAAGGTCATGAATGACAACTAATTTTATCCTAGAGCCAAGAGGAATTGTTTGTGCACGCTGTATCCTCAATCAGATTATGCTCTCCAAGAGGCCTGAAACCATGTCTTACACATCTCTTTGCTTAAGTACCTATCACACTGACGCATACGTAGTAGCATATGTAATACTTTTTGTACAAGGATATCGTATTTCCATCCAGCTGGTAGGCATCTGAAATTAACCTGAGATGTTACATGCAGGAGGGCTAAATAAATTTAGTTTAAATAAATTTTGGTTGGTTTAAAAAGAATTTTCCCTTAATAGAATGTGGAGAATGAACCACCATAATCCCAGCAATTTCAAAAAAAAGGGAAAGATATTGTTTCCTTTGTTGTTCATTTGTTACATAGAGTGAGATGTCAAAGGCAAGCTACAGAGAAGTAGAAAATATGCAAATATCAAGACAGATTGATTTCTGTAAAGAGAGTCAACTGGTTCCAATTACAGTCTCCAATAAGTTGATATGGGTTAGTTCCTCTTTCCAATCTTACGGTGGAGGCATTGCCTCAGGAGTCTGATGGGGTGATAGGCAGAGGAGAATAATGGTCTGGGTTTTACAGCCGTCATTTTTGTCTGTCTTTCATGATACAAGCCAGTTGCTTCATACACAGATTGATGAAGGGATGGGAATAAAAAGGGCTCACCAGGGTTTGTGGGCTCCCCCAAGGAGTATGGGATTTGGGGCAGGCTCCTGTCTCAGCAGAAGTTTGGAAATATCCCAGGAATGACACAGAACACTTTCTTATGGCCTCAATAAAATAAGTGAGGGTTAGGGAAGAAGAATCCACGTCAGCAGGCAGAGAGATAAACAGAGGAAGGATATGATACAATGCTCTCCAAAGGCTATATGTTTTTATGGGAACTCACAAAAGATGGGATAATTATGAATGGTAGGATCTGAGAAAGGTTCATAGAGGAAACACAGCATGTATTCAGTACAGCAAATCAGTCTTAATCCTAGCCCTGAACACTGATCCGAGGGAGCCTTGCACTCAGCCAAGGACTAATCCAGGACTTGGGTAAAGACTTCAGAGCCTGCAGCCAGGGTAGGCCAGTACTCTTGTTGGGATTCCTTTCTGAAGGAGTAAGAAATCTGCCTTCACAAATATGTGAGAAGAAGCAAATGACATTTGTCCTTTAATTCAAGCTGTTCATGGAAATTGCTTTTTCTCCTAAAGCAGTGAAAAAAAAGAAGTTGAAGTTCTTCCCAGTCAACTAGGCAACACTCATAACGTCTGTCAACCAGAGCAGTTCTTATGAGAATGTCCCTGAGGGACTGTTATGCCCTATGGAGCAAAAATACTCTCCCAAATGAAAGGCACACGTATTGGAAAAGAAAAAATACAGCTATTTCTATTTGCAGATGACAAGATTGTCTGTGTAGAAAACAGCAAGGAATCTACAAAAAAAGGAAAACAATCTCCTAAAACTAGGTAAGTTTGTCAAGATCACAGCACACAAGATCAACACACACATATCAATCATATTTCTATATACAAGCAACAATATGTTGAGACCGAGATTTTAAACACAATACCATTGACATTCACTCTCCCAAAATGAAATACTTAAGTAGAGCCTAAAGAAAAGAAAAGAAGTGGAAAAACATGTAGAAGTTCTGCATGCTCAATTTGCAATGCACCAAGGAAAGAAATCAAAGATCTAAATAAATGGACATATTGTGTTCATAGATTGGAAGATTCAGCATAGTAAAGATATAAATGCTCCCCAAATTGATATATAGATTTAATGCAAGTTCTGAAACCAGGGGCCAACTTGCTTTAACTATACTCAGTTAGTTGTCTGTTTGCAAAAGGAGTTAGATAACGCATTACTAAAACACACCCTATAGATAACATCTCTGATGCTTGGGTCACCACGGTAACAGGTGCTTAAGTTTTTCAGGAACCCAGAGTCCAGTCCTTGTCCAGTTCAGGCTGGTTAAAACCACCAACTCACCAACTGGGCCTGCGTGGGTGACCCATAGGAGACCCTTTGACATAAAGGAGCTGAAAACTCCACCCTCAGATCACGATAAGGCCGCCATTTTGTGCACATGCGTCCTATGAAGAGCCATGAAGCTTGACTACACTTGCACAGATGGTCAGTTACCTCACTTCTCCTCTCCTCCAATCATCTATTCCCACACTTCAGACTGCCCTGCCCCCTAATCCCACAAATATCCCGAATCTCCATCTTTCAGGGGCAGATTTAAGGTTGGTTCTCCTCTCCTTGTTCGGCTGCCTTGTGAATTAAACTCTTTCTCTGCTGCAAACTCGTGTCTCAGTGATTGGCATAACCATGCAGTGGGCAAAACGAACCTGGCTCAGTAACAATTCTGCAGATCCCAGCAAGATCTTTGTATGTATAGAAACTCTTGCTTTAAAATGTATATGGAAAAGCAAACCAACTAAAATAATTAAAAGAATTTTCAAAAAGAGGAATTAAGTTGAAGATATCATTCTACCAGATGACATTGTATAGCTACAATAGCCAAGACAGTATGGAGGGACATAAATCCATGGAACAGAGTAGAGAACCCAGAAATAGACCCACAGGAATATGCACAACTGAATTTGGACACAGTTGCAAGGAAGTTCAGGGGAGGAAGGACACGCTTTTCAGCAAATAGATGTCAAGAGGCTGATAAGATAAATGACAGACTGAGAGAAAATATTTGCAATCCACATATCTGGAAAAAACTTGTATCTAGAATACATAAAGAACTCTCAAAACTCACGTTAGACAAAAATTTCATTTAGAAAATGGGCAAAAGACATGAACAGATGTTTCACCAAAAAGAAGAGAGGAATGGCAGATACATGTATAAAAAGATGCTCATCATCATTAGCCCTTTGGGAAATGCAAAAATTAAAACCACGAGAAGTGACTGCACACAGATTATAATGACTGAAATAAAAAATAGTAGGAGTGGGGGTGACATCAGCAAGATGGCAGTATAGGGATTTTTGGCGCTGTCTCCTCCCAGAAGCATCAATTTGAACAACTAACCTCTACATGAAAATAACTTTACAAGAGCAAAAGATTCCAGGTGAAAGATTACAGCACCTGGTTGAAGCACAGAAATAAGAAAAGACACATTGAGTTGGGTAGGAAAGGCAGTTTCACGTTACCCCCGTCACTCCTCCCCCACCGCTCGCCCCAGATGGTTCCTGTGGGCCCAGACTGGCAGGGAGCTCCCACAAACCCAGGCTCCCAACCCTCCCAGCACCACCTGGCCCCAGACAGCCTCCTGAGAACCAAGGCTCCAGGCTGCCACCGCACCAGGCTGGCCCCCACAGCCACAGCCTCCAGGCCAGCACCCACCAACTCAGATGCCAGCCCCACCCCAGTGATCCCTGGTGCCCGGCCAACTCCCGTGGACCCAGGATCCAGACTTGCCATGCCAACCATTTGGATTTTCAGGTAAATGTTCCACCGAAACAATTTAGCATTATGCTGACTTTCTTTGCCAAATATTCTCTTGGAGACCTTACAGAGAGGCACTGCTATGTCCTGGGACCAAATTCATGTATTTTGGGCTTCCCAGGTCATAATACCACCATAATTGCTTTGTAATCTCATCTCAATTCTAACACAATTACATATATTGTTTAAACAAACCTGTGCTGAATTGTTCAAAAGAACAATTGTCAGGTGGAAATTTTACGTTAAATCCAAGAGAAGGAAACTCTGGCAAACCGGGTTGGGCCATGGGGAGCGGCCCATTATCCTCAACCATTTGTGTTTTACTTCAGTGATTCCAACTCCTAAGGATAATTCAAACAATTTCCTGAATATGACTATCCCATTGGCATTTCTCCTTGAAAAGGAGCAAGGAAATAGAATAGAATGAGGAGTTTGATAGTATTTCTTCACTCAAGACCTTCAGAATTTTCTGAGATTTTCTTTTTAGAAGAAAGGAAAATAATTATCTTAGAAGAACTTAATTTGCGTTGTGGGTTGAACTGTTTTCATTTATTCTCTATTCATCAATTGCAGCCAGTATCCATTCTGCACTAAATTTAAGCCTAGCTGTGGTCTCGTTCCTTCTCCTCATTCTTCTTCTGAGTCATTGTTTTGATCTGCTTCCTTGTCTCATGCTGATCTGAGTCCTGAGCTGATCTGTGTCCCCAGCTGACCCATGCTGGTCCATTTAATTGAATCAGAGCTGTTGAGCTTATTGCAAATGATTTTGATTTCTCCTTTTCTGTTTGCTCAATGTGCAATCTTTAAATTGTTGTGTCTCGATCTTCATTATTCTAGCTATGTCTTATGACGTGTGCAATTCTCAAGTGAAGGAAGCACGTCTACATCACTGCCCATCCCTCTGGGGTAATGTCGGCTACCCGAGGGTGGAGGGTGGTCACGAGCTCCTGGATATGGGGGAAGGAAAGTTTCTTTGGATGCTACTTAGAAAACTTTGCAAAGTCTTTCAAGGCAGCTCCCCCTTCCACCTGAACCATTCCCAGGATAGAGGCAAGGGAAGAAAATGAACCAAGGTAACTGATACCCATTTTTTTATATTTGGGACCCTCTTTCTTCTGTGCACTTCTTATGTTACTAAAGACTGACTCTACCTTTTCTCCTTGACACCCCAGAAACTCTGGAGAAATACGTGCTTCCCTTAGGGCATCAGGTAACTCTGTGCATGTCCTCTGTTTCCTCTGGCCCTTGTTGTTGCCTTATGGTTGATATTTACTATTCACCTAAGGATATTATTAGGGATTTGAGGAAAAAATGAGGTCCTGAATCTAACAAATATAGAGGTCAAATGAAAGACAAACACATACTACATACAAGTCAGAGACGAATGACAACTATAGTCTTAATCAGAGTTTCAGAAAAGATTTTGTGTGACTCCTGACTCCATGAGTGAAGGGAAAGCAATTTATATTTCACATCTGAGACAGAACAATCTGTCACTTAGAAATATTTGGGTCAGTGAGATTAGCTGAGAATAAAATCATGATGAGAATGTGAGAGTGATCCTAAATAGACTAGATAACCAGAAGGATTCTAAGAGCAGAAACTTCCTTCTTTTTCCTTCATATTTATATATAAATGTCCTGCCACTATGAGACTGGCAGATGATATGTAGTTTACAAATTTCTTCTGGATTAGAAAATAATTAGATTCTCTGCATCTTTTACAAAATGATGAATTTTACTTTCAAACATTTAGAACTTAGCAAGAACAAAAAAACAATCTCTTAGGGAAACGTATTGATATGGAGAAAAAATGATTAGGGCATTCATAGGTATGAGAAAGAAGAGAGTAAACTGAAATAGCTCATTTTTCAACAAAATGCCTAAGGATGTGGGTTTCAATCGATTTTCTATTTAAACATCATTTTAGAAATAACACACTTTATAGGTCTTAGGGCTCAAAAAGACTGGTTGTTGCTGTGTACAAACATTTTGTGATAAAAAAATAAAATCACATATATGTAAATATTTCAGGCTGACGCCATTGGTGGCAGAGCTGTCTCTGCCATAAATTGTAGACTCGAATTTTTCCAGATTCATTTGTTCTAAAAAGGACGTCACACTTTGGTTTACTGCATACTCACAATGTGGCTAACAGATTTTTGCCCACGCCCAAAACTCTGCTGCATTGTCTGGGCAATGCTTCAGTGTAACCGGAAGGAACCCTTCTGCAGAAAAAACTGAGCTGCCTCGTTGTGGCTCCTCTTGAAACTGCTTAGCTGTCCTGCAGTTTTCTGCTTGCACTCTTCAGCCCGGCAGGTTGCTAAGCAGCAAGCAGTGCTCAGAGACCTGCCATGTTTCAAGAGCTCGTAGCTCTGGATTTTCTGTTTAATGATAAAGAGATTTGATAAAGCAGCACCGGTCAAGCTTTGACTGTAAATCTGTCCAATGTCCTTGGAGTAGCGACCTTTTTCGTAACAGCGCTTCATTTGTGTTAGGATCATAACATATGTGAGATTTCCAGCGTTATTCAATAATCACCCAGTCCAACATCCTCAGTGTACAGATGAAGAAACTGAGGCTCAGAGAACTGAAGTGAAATATCTAATTTCTGGGAAAATAAATTTCTTATTGTTGATTCACAAACTGACCCCTGTACATTGAGGGCAAGGGGAGACCGGAAAAAGAGGCAGTCACTCCAGACTGGTAGATGACAGGTTTAATGAGCGAGGGAACTTACAGACGAAGCTTGCCTTGCGGTGGCCACAAGTTGAGTAGATCTCTACACTTGCCTGCCAGAATCTTCAAAGTTTATATAGGGGCCTTGACAGGGTTCGGTCATGTACACCATCCGGTTGGTTTCAACAACACCTTACTCTCTCAAGGCTGTGTCCTTGGAATAGCTCCCACTGTGGGAACGGAGGGTGGAACGTGCATTCCAAGGATATGAGAGTAGATGAGGAGTCTCTGATTGCCCGGGTCCAGCTTGCAGGTCAACTGGTGGTCACACCCTCTCAATTACCTCCTCCAATGCTCCATTCCTCGTGACAAACTCTTACAACCTTACCTCCCCCTCCTCTTCTGCAACGCGCCCTGAGCATCAGCAAGGAGTTTCATTAGCATGAAGGCAGCACATTCGGTGGCTATCTGGCAGACACCACAGCAAGGGCATAGGCACATGCAAGAAAAAACACAGATTAAGAAAATGATCCCCAAAATAAGTAACAATTTTTCCCACCAAGAGCCCGAGGATCCAAACCACTGATTGATTAAGTCCCCTAGGCTGGGGGCCGGATCACTCAGGGCATCCACCTGTGTCCTCATGTGATTTAATAAAGATGATACATTAGCAGACCCATCAGGCATGAACATATAACATTCTGTTTGGATAATGGCAGAGGTGCCTCCTTGCAAGGCAGTAATAATGCCCGAGGCCATCCTATTCTGGAGGACAGCATTCTCAGTAGAGACATTTCCGTGTTCAGTAAGGACAGGCTTTGTTGATTATCACTGATGGCTTGCTGGGTGAATTTAGTCAGGGCTTCCATGTGCGCTATGATGTCCTCCAGGCCAACGGAGGGAACAAAGATGGTAGCCAAATGATTGTACCAGTGAAAAAAAGAACATCCCCACCTGGCCTCAAGGAGAGGGAGGTTGGCAGCTTTAGGAACTCGACCTGATTGTGCATACCATATGTGTTGGCCAGAAGGCAGTACTGTCAGGCATGAGGAGATGGACTGGGGGCAGGATTTGCCAGACCAGAACCCTCACATTCTCCCCTCTTTCAATGGTGCACGTTCCATTCCAAGTATAGCGCATTTATACAGGTTGAGCTTGGAGCAAGACAACAGAATCTCAGTAGAGACTGAGTCGTTCCCCCTCACTCAGGAGTGTGAAGTAACTCACCCAACATGGTGGGATGTCCCATTGCAAATTCCAATAGCTAACACCTCTCCCGAGTGTGACGGGGTATGGTGTTCTCAGCAGAACAGCATGTTGATGCCTGGTGAGGATCGGAACAGCGGCTATCTCCTGCAACTTCTATACCTTTATAGTGTTGGGTGTCTCTACAGAGGTCCCCAGTCTGGCATATGGGAAAACAGGCCCTACGGGTTGATCATTCAAATGTATTCAAGCCTGGAACAGTACTTTAGTCCATTTGGCCAAGGTGGCTTTACCTGCTAGTAATTCATTCTACTGCTTTAATATTCCATTCTTCCTTTCTACCCACCCTCCTGCTTGTGGGTTATAGGACAGATGGAACCTCTACTCAATGTCATATTCTTTGCCCAGTCTTGCACATCATGACCCTTGAAATGTGATTTCCCTATCACTATCTATTCGACGAGGGTATCCATACATGGTACTCAGCTTCTGTAATGGTGGCAGCCTCGTTTGTGTGGTAACAGGGAAAAGCTTGGGACAGACATGGTGTCCACACAAACCAAGGCGTATTTAGAACCTCACTCAGAGGGAGGGGGCCAATATAATCAATTTGCCAGTCCCTCACCAGTTGAGAATGCCAATGGATGGCCCCAGACTCTCTTGGCAGTTGCCTTGGGCATTGTTTAGAATACAGAGGACAAGCTATTGCTGCATTAACCAAGTCACTGTATTTCAAGGGCGATCTGGCATCCTTGGCAATATGCCATTCCACACAGGCACTACGGCAACTGTTCTTTCTATGTACCCAATCCGTTGTATCTGCTGAAGGGCCAGTTGCCAGGGCTCACACCCAGGCTAAGGCATCAGGTTCCTGATTGCCAGGGAGTGTCAGTACCTTGTAAGCCAGGACATGGAAAACAGTAAGGCCTGCTTCAGGCTCTTGCAGGTGAACTCAAATATCTTTCCACTTATCATGACCCCACAGGTCTCATTCATGATCATCCACCTCCTTGGTTTCCCATTTTCCATGCCATAGGGTTAATCCCTTTAGAATTGCCCAACTGTCAGTGTAAAACGTTACTGGCCGGGGCTCATGAGTGATGACCAGCCAAACTCCTCTGAGTTCAGCCTACTGGCTGCTGTGGTTCATTCCTGTTTACAGGCATCTGTATAGCAAGCATCAGCAGGAATTTCCCCTGCTCCCTCCCTGTGGGCTGCAGGCGCCCCACAGGAATAGGGGCAAGGGCATTTGGAGGGTCTACATACTCTACAAGGTCTAGCAGCACCCACAATTCTAGAGACAGTGGGCTGGCAGACAGGGTGTTCCTCTGCTGCAAATCGGCATGGCACTTGGTCAAAGTGGGAGTTGAGCCGTGGCAGAGGTGGGTCGCTGGAACATACTCTCAACCCACCCCTTGATAGGAAGGGATGTTCTTACCATGATACGTTGTTCCTTCGCGAGAGGCTCTACATGGAGAAGCATCGGCTACACTGCTCAGAGATGTTGCTCTGTGAAAGTATATCGGCTTTCTGCCCTCTTCCAGAGCTAGGACCAAAATCCTAGGGGTCCTCTCTCCTTCTGGTGTTTCTACCACAGTGTCCAACCCACACCTCCTGGAGTCACAGACACATCTAATGCAAATGGCAGTCCTGCTTGGGAGATGCCCAGAGCTCTCATCTGCTTCATTAGTATTTTCACCTCCTCAAAGGCAGCTTGCTGCTCTGATCCCCAGTCCCACACATTCCCTTTCTTCACCAGGTGGTATAATGGACACAGACACTGTGCCGGGTGGGGAATAAAAATCCTCCAAAACCCCGAAATCCTTACAGAGGCTTGCTCCTCTTTCACATTTTTAGGGTCAGATAGGCTTGTACCTTATCAGCCACAGCTTCTGGGACAACATGCATCTTACCTGAACAAATGACTCCCAAAAACTTTATGGTGGTGCCTGTGCCTTGAATTTTCTGTGACTTTACCATCCATGCTCACCCTCACAAATGTTCCAGCAAAGGTTGCAGAACGTCCCACAGCAGAGGCCGGTCTTCACAAGTTAACATTATACCATCAATGTAGCGGGCCCATTTTACTGATGTGGGGAAGAAGAACAAGGGCAGTTTCCAGGCTACCATCCCATGACATATTGTGAGGCTGTATGGGTAGCCATGAGGAAGCGCTTGAATGGTCCCTTGTTGCCCCTCCTATGTGAAGGCAAGTTGGTCTTAGTTATCAGAAACCTGTTCTTATCCATGAATCTCCTTGAAGATGAAGCACTTTTGCAGAAACACTTTTATTAACAGCAGATATTTATATAAATGTAACCTAAAGAAAGTTTAGCATCACTTCTTAATTGACAATGCTTCTCATGAAATTTAACACATCAAATAAGAATAATTAGCTTAATAAGACTAATTAGTTTATAAGGAGAGAATACAGAGGAGGCGCCCCCTAGAAAATCCCAAAGTTAGTTCAAGGTCAATGAGACTTCACTTAAAATTTGATTTTTGGGAATTTTGGCAAAAATAGCAAAAGGTTTTAAAACATACAATTAAACAAGACCATAGTCACTGTGAAACAATAGTTAGTTATCCATTTAACAGAAGTGATAATTAAAGATTTCAAAGGCAAATACAGAAAGTTACGTAGTCGTAAAAAAAACTTAGCTCTTTTAATAGAGAAGACAGTTTTATTAAGTAATCAAAGACCTGCTAAAGACAATATGAAGCACAGGAAATTATTTTCATAAAACACGCAGTCTTTGTTTTCTAGGCAGATTACTTAAAAGGTAAAGAAAAACTTTTCACAATCTTATCAAGAACAGACCAATAGTCCAAGAAAACTTTGTCCTTCTACCAGATGAAAGAAAATTAAGTTTTAGTTTTATATAAGTGCGCTATTGGTATTAAAGTTTATTTTTCTTTAATCCAATTAAATAGAACTCTTTTACAAATTAATTTTTGCAATACTCTCTGGAGGTAGAAAAACATCACATATACATAACATTTATCCATAGGCAAATATAAACATACAGGCAAACAAAAACAGAGACCTCATAACTTTCATTCCAAAACTTTAACCGTATATCAGATACAACAGTATAAAACTCACTACTTTATACACAACAGTTGAATCCAAATTTTGCCTCTGGCAAACAGAACAAATTAAAGCTAAAGGTTGTTACTGTTTGTGGAGAAGACTTTTAAGATTTGTCTTTGCCCTTGATGAGTAATTTTATGGAGGCTGCGGACTAGATTTGGGGCAAGGGACCTTCTATAGCAGTCTGTATCTTAAAAGGCCTATTTCCCTCTTTTTTTCCTTTCAGTGTCTGTGAGCAGTGTTTTAGTTATCTCCTGGGGTATTTACGTTTCAAAGACATAATAAGATTTATAACTTCAAGGGACAGAGAAAGAATGCACATTTTCTCCTAGGAGTTTTGGGATGTATTTCTCTATTATCAGAAGTCTAGGGCAATTACCATTTAAAATTTTCCTTTGTATTGGGGGTTGGACAGCATGGGGCCCTCTGTTTCATCACCACAACACTCTCCCACTTTGTTCTCCTCACTTTCCCAAGGATTCTACTTCTCAGTGTCCTAATCAAGATTTGATACATCACTCAGATCTTAATCCCAGGCAGTTTGTAACTTCCTAGCTTTGCAAAATGGCACACTGAGGTCTCCAGCTTCTTATTCTGTTCTCCCACCTTGTCTGCCAGTCCTGAAGCTAGCAGAATAGTGGAAAACCACACGTTCTTCTCTAACCTCAGCTCCTCTTCCAACTTTTTAACTTGAGCTTCAGCCTCTGTCTGGGCATCAATGGCCTGCTGAACTGCCCACAGTAGCAGTCAGCCCACTGTGGCAGCCACGTGTTTCCCTTCTTCACTGCAGTGTGCTATGTGCAGTTTCTCAAACAAATGCGTTAAAGCAGCCAGCATTTTGAAGGCATCTCCATACTCATGCAGGAGTCCACAGGCATCTAACATATGGGCCACCTGTCCCCACATAGAGGTCAATAGCTAACTAAGGATTTTCCCCTTGAATGTCTCTCACCCAAGGCTCATTTCTTCAGTCTCCTGGCTGGCTCACCAATTACTGATTCACAAAGTGGCCCCCATACACAAGGGCAAAGACAAACTGAAGAAAGAATCAGACCCTTCTGCATTGGTAGGTGGCATATTTAATAAGCAAAGGAACTTACATATGAGGCTTGTCTTGGGTGGCTGCAAGATGAGTAGACCTCTACACCCACCTGCCAGAATATTAAAAGTTTATACAGAGGCCTTAACTGGATTCAGTCATGTATACCATCCAGGTGGTCTCAACAACACCTTACTCTCTCAAGGCTGTGTCCTTGGAATAGCTCCCACTGTGGGAATGGTGGGCACAACACACATTCCAAGGACGGAGGAGCGGGCGAGGAGCCTCTGACTGCCCGGGTCCAGCTTGTAGATCAACTGGCCATCATGTCTCTCAGTTACCTCCTCCAAGACTTATATTCCTTAGAACGCAAACTCCAAATATATACCCCACTGTCAGAAAAGTTATCAGGGAGAGAGAGTCACTGAGAGCAAGTCACCATTGGGTAAAGGGCTTTCTTGGGTACAAAAGCCCTTCTAAAAAGCTCTTCCTTTTTTTTTCTCGGTCTCACATCAAGGAATGGATGAATGTCAGAAATTCAGAAAAATGCACATAACACATATGCATTTAAATTTCTTTGAATTCAGAATATATGGGTTCTCTGGCATTCATCTATAAAATCTCTAGACTAACAATCCTTATTCTAAATGGTCTGGATGTCAAGAGCATTTCAATATATTCTGAACAAATTATTGCTTAATTCTCGTTAATATTCATTTTATGTTCCAGGTGCTGTTCTAGGAGCTTTTCATGTATTTAGATATTCAATCCTCTTAAGCACCCTATAAACAATTACTATTATAATCCTCATTTTACAGATGAGGAAATTGAAACACAGAGACAATAAGAGTTACTAAGGTCACAGAGGCTTAAGTGGCAGTATCAAGATATAAAGATTCTAATTTAGGTCGTCTGGCTCCAGAGCTGGAGTATGATTTTAACCAGTAAGTAATATGACTTATCAAGCATCTGTAATATGCCAGTCACTGTCACTACTAATTCAAGTTTTCCAAAATCCTCTGAGGAGGTTACCATTAGTATTTCCATTTTTAAGACAAGGAAACTGAGGTTTATAGATTTAAAGCCCAATGTTGATAAATCTAGTAAGTTATAGAACTGAGAATTGGGCCCAGAGCTTCTAATATATTGTGCAGCATTATTTTCTCTATAGCAGCACTGTCCAGTTTCTACATTGACGGAAATGTCCGGTATGGTAGACTACTCACATGTGGCTATTGAGCACTTGCACTGTGGCTAGTGTTAACTGAAGAATTTATTTTATTTTAGTTTAGTTTAAATAGTCATGTGTGGCCAGGGGCTACCATAGTGGACAGCCGGGCTCTAGAGCCTTACTCCTCAAGGTGTAGTCCTTGGGCCAGGACCATCAGCACCACCCAAGGGCTGTTAGAAATGCAGAACTCCAGGCCTCATCCCAGGCCTATGGAATCAGAATCTGAACTTTAATAAGACATCCAGATATTTGATATGCACATTAATGTTTAAGAAGTGTGGCTCAAGATCACTCAACTCATTTGTCAAGACCAAGAGAATAAGGCGTTTAGCCTCAAGGGCCTTTACTCTTCAATTCTTTACCACCTTCCCATCTGGAGGGTTTTCTGGTACATCTGGCAACAGAATAGTAACTTTACAAGGCTGGAAGTAATTGTCAAGGCATTAATTATATTGATTAGGGATTTGAAAAAGGAGGAAAGAAAATGGGAGGAAGAAAATGCTACTATTTTAAATTTGTGTGTAAATGAAGACTAAGCAATGTGTACCCTTACTCTCAAACTTTAATAATCAGAAACATAGAAATTACATATTTGTCTTCAATTATAACACTGAAATATCTAAATAAGTATCAAGAGGCAGCAAGAACTTAGACTTCAAATGATATTAGGTGTCCATTTCCTCAAAAGGTTTTCTTAAAACAAATTCCAAAATTGACAAATAGGTGTTGGTGAAAGGAAGACAGAGAGAGAGAGAGAGAGAGAAAGATAGAAAGGAAGGAAGAAAGAAAGAAAGAGAAGGAAGGAAGGAAGGAAGAAAGAAAGAAAGAAAGGAAGCAAGAAAGCATCTTTATTATAATTGTCCATACTAATAATAAAACTGAAAACATATGAACAGTAAAAGTCAAAGAACATGAGTTTGTATAAGAAACTGAAGCATGGATTCCAATCATTAAGATAACGTCTACTGAGCTGGTTAGCATGAACAACTTCATGCTAAATAAATCAAAGACAAAATAATTGCTTAAGTTACAAAAGGATCAGACATACTGCTGCACTTTCCCAACCATAAGAGAAACAGAGTGATGTTCTTTCTTGATTTTATGTGCTCTACATTTTTTCCTGGAATCATTTTTTCTAAGTTAGATTGCAGGACATCCTAGTTAGCACTTTCTTTTCAATCCATTGCTCAGGTCTGCTTTCTCAGCAGCAAAACTACTGATTTTGTACTTAATTCAGGTCTAGTCACATATTGAAGAACTTGGACTGATCTGCTTGACTGGTACTGTAGGTATAGTACAGAGTAAATGTGAGGAAGTTCTCACACCAGTCACTAAAGAGATGCACCTTTCAATTTCCACACCTAAAAAGCGGTACATAAGCCAGCTCAGTAATAGTTAACTAAAAGTTGGAACAGAAATATAACTTTACGTATGTTGTGAATCCAAATTATACCTTTCTCCCTCCGATCCAACTCCCATTAAGAGTTGTAAGTTCGTGGCTCACCACATTCCGTGCTCCGGGCCTGGTCTTCCTCCAGCTCTGTCTCCAGTCCTCACCTTTGGCAGCATTCACATGTCAGCACTCATGGCAGTTCAGGTCTATGACTACCATTCCACAGAGTTTTGAAAATTGGTCATGTCATGGACCGAAAATTTGTGTCCCCCCAAAAAAATCATATGTTGAAGCTGTAACCATCAATATGGCTGTATTTTAAGATGGGGCCTCTAAGGAAGTAACTATGGTTAAATGAAGTCATAAGGGTGGGGTCCTGACCCAATAGAATTAGTGTCCTTATAAGAAGAGATAGCAGAGAGCTTGTTCTCTCTCTCTCTCTCCACACAAGATTAGAGGAAAGATCACATGAGGATAAAACAGCCATCTCTAAGCCAGAGAGAGAATCCTCCCCAGAAAAAAATCCTGATGAAACTTTCATCTAGGACTTTCTGGCCTCCAGAACGATGAGAAAATGAATTTCTTTTGTTTAAGTCAAGCAGTCTGTGGTATTTAGTTATAGCAGCCCAAGCAGACTAGTATAGGTCCCTTTCTGGCATAAGCAGGAAGTGTTTCCCATTAACTCTCAAGGAACAGAGATCAAGGACCAGGCCTCTTCAGGAAAAGGAAGCTCAGGAAAAGTGGAAGAAATAGCTGGATTATCAACCAAACCATGGTACAGCTCTCAACCACAACTGTGGATCCCAGAAGTAGGTGACCAGGAATGAGCACTGACCTTGCTGCAGCCAAAGTTAATAAGGCCCCATAAAAGGCCCCATGAGGACCAAGGCCTGGTAGAGGAGCAAGAGGCTCTGAGAAAGGTCCAGGTCATTGGGGTGGACATGGCACACCTAGAATGGAAGAGGCTCATCACCACATGTTGACATTTGAACCCAGTTTTATCCACACACAGGCTACCAATATCCCCAAGAGAAATTGAGGAGAATAAGCAATACTAACTCAATTAAACACATATTTATTAATACTTAGCCTGTACCAGGACAGCTCACAGCTACTGTGATAACACATATACGTGTAGAGTATTATTGGACCATGGAAGAGAAACAACTATCTTAGAGGAAGAAGATGAGTATAGAGATTTTCTGAATGAGGTGATTTTAGAGCTCAAAATGTAAAGGTAGGGGCCAGCCCAGTGGCATCATGGTTAAGTTTGTGTGCTCTGCTTCAGTGGCCTGGGGTTCATGGGTTCAGATCCTGGGCACAGACCCACACCACTCATCAAACCACGCTGTAGTGGCATCCCACACACAAAATGGAGGAAAATTAGTGCAGATGTTAGCTCAGGGATGATCTTCCTCAAGCAAAAGGAGGAAGATTAGCAACGAATGTTAGCTCAGGGGCAATCTTCCTCATCATTAAAAAAAAGAAGCAAGGATATATAAGAGCTAGCCAGAAAACAAAGGGAAAATGGCAGACAGAGGTGGCAACATGAATATAAGCTTGAAAAGGAGAAAGAACATAGCAGATTGGGAAATCTCAGGCAAATTCTTGTCACTAAAGAGTAAATAATAACATGGAGATTAGTGTAAATATTTTTACACACATGCATGGATGCCTGAATGAAAGAAATTAAAAAGGGAGTCCAGTTTCTTGATGCTCACTGAGAAAGCCTTGCACCTCAAGAGCCACCTATGCAGTTCATGGCCCATGGGTCCATCTTGACTAAAGAATTAATGGTCACCATGGAGACCTGTATAAAGATAATGTGATGGAGTTCAAAGGAAAAAGAGATGGGTGATAGGCAAAGTTGGAACCAGGAGTTGAAGTAGATATAAATGTGCTCTTGGGTCTCTTCCTATAGGGGAGATGGTCACAGCAAGAGTGTCCACAGGCAAGGATGCCACTGCCCAGTGATCTTAAAGCTGACACAAAGACTTAGCCTAGGCCAGAGATTTAAATTCTCTTTTGCTTCATGAAGAATATGCATTTGTATCTCTTTCCATAATCAAGAGATCAGTAGTGTGATCCTTACTTGGTTAATGCTCAGTGATCCCCATACTTTCTGCAGAGACATCTGTGCCTTAAAAGGTCTTCAAAGAAGAATCTATAAACTATATGGAGGGGTGAAAGTACAAGAAAGTTTTAGATTCTGTCCATTATTGATCACAATATCATGGAAGGAGGATTCATGTTTCATGGCCTTAGGCAAGTCAGTTAAGGACTCTTTAGCTTGGTTTCTTTAATTACTACTAATTGTAGTAACAATACCTGCCCTGGGTAACTGTTGCCAGAGGGTTACTGTAAAGTTAAAAGAAGACCTTACTTAACTTCTCTGTGCCTCAGCTTCTTTTTATCAAAAAACATGAATAATAACAGCACTTATCTCACAGAGTTGTGGTAAAAATTACTTGAGTGTATAAAACACTGAAGGGGCCAGTCCCGTGGCCGAGTGGTTAAGTTGGCGCGCTCTGCTTTGGTGGCCCAGGGTTCCACCGGTTCAGATCCTGAGCATTGACATGGCACTGCTCAGCAGGCCACATTGTGGCAGAGTCCCATACAGCACAACCAAAGGGACCTACAACTAGAATATACAACTATGTACTGGGGGTGCCACGGGGAGGAGGAGAAGGAGGAGGAAGAGGAGGAGGAGGAGGAGGAGGAGGAGGAGAAGAGGAGGAGGAGAAGGAGAGGAAGAAGAAGAAAAAAAAGGATTGGCAACATATGTTAGCTCAGGTGCCAATCTTTAAAAAAAAAATAAAATAAAATACTGAAATACTTTTCATATGAAGGCTATTTCTCCAAAGAAGATATCCAACTAGCCATCAAGCATATGAAAATATGCTCAACATCACTAATCACCAGGGAAATGTAAATCAAAACCACAATGAGATATCAGCTCCTATTCATCAGGATGGCTATTGTTGAGGTTCCGAAGAAATCGGAACCCTGGTGCATTGTTGGCAGGAATATAAAATGGTGCACCCACTATGGAAAACAGTGTGAAGGTTCCTCAAAAAATTAAAAATAGAATTACTATATGATCCAGCAATCTCATTTTTGGGTATAGAGCCAAAAGAGTTGAAAACAGGATCTCAAAGAGATATTTGCACACTTGTGTTCACAGTAGCATTCATTATTCACCATAGGAAAGAAGTGCAAGAAACTAAATGTCCACTGACAAATGAATAGAAAAAGAAGATGTGGTCTACACATACAATGGGATATTATTCAGCCTTAAAAAAGGAGGAAATCCTGTCATACGCTACAAGATGGATGACCCTGGAGGACATTATACTAAGTGAAATAAGCCAGTCACAGAAGGACAAATGCTGCGTGATTCCACTTATACGAGGTATCTCAGACACTCAAACTCATAGAAACAGAAGGTCGAATGGTGGGGCTGGGGCTGGGGGTGAGGGCAGATGGGGAGCTGCCGTTTGGCAGATGCAGAGTTTTAGTCACACAGGATGGTGGTGGGGCAGGCGGGTCCTGGGGATCTGGCTGACGATATTGTACTGTACTCTTGGAAGTTGCCGGGAGGCTGAATTTTATGTTATGTGTTTTTTTGCCACACTAAAAAAGAAAAATATTGAGAGAAACCAACTCTGTGGCATAGATTGACACTTGATTATATCTAAACCCCCCAAGCCTAGCCTGAGATTCGGCAAAGAGCAGGGGTTTAAAAAAATGTTTCTTAAAGGAGGAAAACCTGAACGAATACAAGAACGAACTTGAGACTACAATCTAAAGTGTGTTCAGCTACTGTTTATTTGCTGGAGCCCTTTGCCTCTCTCACTCTGGGGCTTGATGTCCACGGTGGTGGTTGGAAGATTCATGGTCACTAAGGAATATCTTGGTGATCATCAAGAAGATTCAAAAGCACCATTTTCAGATAAGAAGCTCTGTGGAGAAGGTAGAAAATTCCAGAGTCACTGAATGCCCTTTTCCTCCAAGAAACTTTGTCTCAACTGTCCTACCTTCTGAGCTGTTGTGGTCAGCAGTTCTTGTCTCTTCAATGCTTCATTTTTGTTATGTTGGATTTCCAAAAACTGATGTTTCCGCATACTGAAACAAGTTCTCCTCCTATTACACGTTTGAGCTTAATTCTTGACTTACAAAGTGATTCTGAATGTAGGTCGCTCCTCTCGTGTACTGCAGAAGCTACAAGGACCTGAAGCAAAAGAAGTCAGAGGCTGCATCATGCAAAGGTGGCCTCTTCGATACAGGTAGATCTCCCCGGCAAGTCCACCCAGTGTTCCTGGACCAAGGGTTCAGGGGTGGTCCTCTTCTAAATCCAATCTGGGCAATAGCAAGCTGCCAAAATATATTCATTCATTCAAAAAAATGCTAAGCATTGCATCAGCATCAGGCAGTCAAGTACTAGGACAGGATTCCTGCCTTAAAGCTGCCTGGAGTCCAGTCAAAGAGACAGACAGGAAAATCAGTGATTAATCCCAGAGGGATAAATATAGGGGTGTGGATACAGGCCATGGCAGAGCAGAAGATTTGCCACTATCTTAGCTAAGGATACATAGCCCAATAAATGCTTTCAATGAGAGAGCTAATCTATAAAAGATGAACAGGAGTTAGCCAGGCTGAAAGCGCAGGGGGTGGGGACCAGGGAACCAGACAAGCATATTATGGGGAAGGCAGCAGCTTGCTCATATCCTTTGTGCTCCAGGAAAATTGCTCTGGCTGGAGAAAGGAGCTACGGTGCAGATGATGAAAGAGATAGGAGGCAAGGGATTAAAGTAAAAGTAAGACCAGGAAGGTGCTCATGTGCTTTCTGATGAGCTTGAACTTTATCTTGATTATTGGAAGTGGAGTGACATGAAGAGACTGGCTCTTCAGAAAGACCTCTCAGCACCAGTGTTCAGGGTGGATTCGAAAGAACGAGACAGAAATGGGGCAGCTACTTACATGGCTATTGTGACTCTTCAGAAGAGACATTATTAAAGTCTGAACGAGGAAAAAGGTGGTGGGAAGGAAGAAGATAGAAAAGATTCAGAAGGCTTTCCTTAAGGAGATGGTAAAAGGCAGCGTTTAAGATTATACACTTTGAAGTCACAGTCCCTGGATTTACTAGCTGTGTATTTTCTGGGAACATAACTTAATCTCTATTTTTTCTAATTTTAGTTAATTTTGTGATTATTATTATTCAAATCATAAAGGGAAAAAAATACCTTCCTGTAATCCCACAACCTAAAAATAACCACCACTAACATATCACTGTGTGTTCTTTGTACCTCATCTGTGTTTTCTACAAAATCAAGACCATACCCTATACATTTTACATTTCTTCTGCAACCTACTGAACCAAACAAAACTAATTATAATTTTTTCCCTTAAGAAATTTGAAAACTGCAACGAATATACTGAAAAATTAAGCACCATGTACAACTGATAATTGTTCTGTTACATGGGTTCAAATTCTTTTTTTATAGAACAAAACAACAAATATATTCAAAGCAACACTTATTCTGTGATGCTACATATCACTTAGATTCATAATCAACCACAATCAAAAATTTGGTATATATATTTCCATGTTCCATACATCTAGAAACAACTATTTTAACTGTGAGCAATATATAATAATGCTTTATGTGTGTATCTTTAATTGTCTAACAGGCTTCACACAATGTGAACTCCGAGAAGGCAGCATAGAGTAATGGCTAAAGCTTGGACTCCACTCAGCCTGCCCGGGGTGAAGTCGTAGGTCTCTGTAACTCACCAAGTGCATAACCTTGGGGAGATTCATCTCCTTCTGGCCTATGCCCTTATCTACAAAGCATGTTGCCGATTTATTATGCTGATTAAATGAGTTAATACCTTTGAAAAGATTAGAATGACATCTGACACACAGCAGGCCTCCAAATGATGTTAATTTACTTCCTACAAGTTCTGATCACAAGGAGAAATTTTTTTTCCTTTCTTCTTTTCTGCTTTCTTTTCTTTCTGTTGCATCTATATGAGAAGATGGAGGTTAGCTGAACCTATTGTGGGAATCATTTCACAATATGTGTAAATCAAACCATCACGCCGTATGCCTTAAACTTCCAGTGATATATGTCAATTATTTCTTTAAAAAACTGAGAAAAAAAGAGATAATTTTCTAATCACTTCTTTTAATCATTCTATAGCTGGCTTTTTAAATTTTCCATTATGTTATTATAGAATAATTATGATATATATGTGTATATATCTTCTATATATATTTTTCCATGTATTATCCAATTGATAAACATTTAGATTGTTTCCAGTTTCTTGCTGCTCCAGATAAGGCTGCAATAAACATTCTTATACTTGTCTTTCTGTGTGCAGTGTCTGGAAGTATCTCTAGGGCAGATTCCAGCAGCAGACTTCTGAGTCATTGTGTATGCATTCACCATTTTATGAGCTCTTGCTACATTGCTTTCTAATCTAGTTTTACTGACTCATACGTCTACCTTTCCACTTCTACTTTTCGATTAGTGCTTATCTTTATCAACACTTGGTATTGTCCCACTATCTCATTTTTGACAATCTGATTATGAGAAATGGCATCCATTTTTATTTTAATTTATCCTTCACCCGTAATCAGCAAGGTTGAGCATCTCATGATTAATTACTCATACTTCCTCTTCTGTGATACGCTTCTTCATTTTCTTTGCTCATTTTCTATTGATTGTCTTCTTCTTCTTAATTGGTTGGATTTTTTTTAAATATATTCTGGATTCTTCTTATTTAATTGTATATAAATTGCAGATATAGTCTCCTGGTCCATTGTAAGACTTTTAAATTTGTTTAGTTTTTTTTTTTTTTTTTTTGAGGAAGATTAGCCTTGAGCTAACTACTGCCAATCTTCCTCTTTTTGCTGAGGAAGACTGGCCCTGAGCTAGCTTCCATGCCCATCTTCCTCTACTTTATATGTGGGACGCCTCCCACAGCATGGTGTGCCAAGTGGTGTGATGTCCACACCTGGGATCCGAACCAGCAACCCCGGGCTGCCGAAGGGGGATGTGCGCACTTAATCACTGTGCTACCAGGCCAGCCCATAAATCTGTTTAGCTTTTAAATTTATTTGTTGTACAAAAGATTTTAATGCTGATGCAAATTAATCATTTGCTCCCTTTAGGGTTTGAGAAATCCTTCCCCAGGTGCCACCCCCTGGTGTAATGATTAAGATCGTGCCCCCTGCTTCTCAGGAGGGACCTAACATCACTCGTGAAGCCACACTGTGGAGGCAGCCCACACAAAGTGGAGGAAGATTGGCACAGATGTTAGCTCACTGACAATCTTCCTCAAGCAAAAAAGAGGAAGTTTGGCAACAGATGTTAGCTCAGGGCCAATCTTCCTCCCAAAAACAAAGTCGTCCTTCCCTAATCCACTCATATCCTTTTCTATTTTAATCTGAATGTTACAGTTTATTTTATGCATTTGGGATTTTTAATCTATCTGGAATTGTTTGTGAGTATAGTGTAAAATAGAGAATGCCATGTCCCTATACTATTTATTTATAAATCCACCCCTGTCGGGTACCAGGATCCCATTTAGGTCTGATTCTGGGTTTCTCAATCTATTCCATTTGTCCTTGCTGCACTGTTCTAATTATAACTTTATCATGTAATAGAGGACATTTGTATCATTCTGGAAATTCCTTTTTTAGTCAATCTCTTCTCTTGCAAATAAGCGATGAGCAGAGCTCCATGAAAGGGGATCAAGAGGGAGGAATTGACATTCAATCTGGGAAATATTAAAAGGGATGGATAAGAGGAAACAGAGTCGCAAAATATTTAGGAGTTAAATTCAATAGGGCTTGACATTATATGTTGAAGAACTGGAGAAGTGAAAAACATAGGAAATTAGGGGTGCCTTGTCAACATGCTTATAGCATAGATCACTATGTGGTTGCAAGATTGCCAAATGAGGTAAAACTGTTGTAGAAAAATGGTTAGCTTCAGAGAGGAGAATGCTGAGTTTGGTTGTAATTATTACATTACAGGCATCCATGTGGCATACCAGTGGCATTGACCAACAGGAAACTGGATACACAAGTCTGAAGGTCTTAAGAAACCTCTGGGCCCAAGAGACCAAGCTGAAAGTTATCAGTAGGTAAATGGCAGTTACGTCTCCACGCCAGAGGTGATCACCCAAGAGAGCGCATAGATAGTCAGGAGAGCCTTCTTGATATATAAGGAGAAAAGTGGAGGAAGGAAAATTTACAGAAGAAGAAGGAAGGTAAGGAAATGATAATGTCAACTGAAGCAGAATGTCCAGGAAAATGTCTCTTGGATTTGACAATTTGTAAGCCGATGGTTACTTACTGGGTAAAGTCTGAACCTAATTGCTAGGATAGAAGCCAGATGTGATGAGTTACCAAGTGAATGCAAGGGAATTGAGACAATGAGTGTAGACTATCTCATTGGGAAAATAATATTTAAATGCCACTCAAAAACTATGAAGACAAAAGTGAGCGGTTGGTTGTCAAGGTTTAAGCCTTGTGTGGCTCACACGAGCTTGGATCTGTCAGTGTCGTAGCCTCATGCAAAGCCTCGCAAGGACTGTGTAAACTTGTTCCCCTAGATGACCTCAAATGCCCACAAGCTCTTCATCTTTTTTCCACAGAGCACAGAGTAGCTGCCAGAGACTGCTTGGAGACTCAGCTCCCTCCAACCCCCACAAAGAAGGAATCCGAGCACCCCCAGAGGCTTGGTCCTGTCTCCAGTCCTGTGACCCATTTTGTTGTTTGTCGGGAGGAGCTAAAGTCGTTCTAAATTGATAGCCACCTGTTTCCACTGGTGGGTCTACTAGGATTGCTCAAATTCCATGCTCATCGTAGCAACGGTCTCCTTCCATGTTCCTATTATGGAGCCTTTTCCAAGAGCCAGACCCAGCCTTGTTTCCCTGAGGTCCATGCCTGTCCATCTCGTGTTAGTCACTTTTCCAGGATGAGGACTTACGCTCACCAGCCTTCCCTGGGCTTGCCTCCAATCCCTTGAACAATTCTTGTAGGAAGTAAGACTTTAAAATGTACCTTCTGACCTCTAATCTGAAAAACTGCATGGACATCTGTTTTCTGCCGTATCCCATCTTCCCAGACCTCTACTTTCTGTCCCCGTACTTCTTCATTTCTACCTTGTGGTCTTTCAGGGATCCCCTGACTTGCCCTGACCAGTCTATGAAGACTACAGTCTGGTCTACTCTGGCTCAGGCCTATGACACATCCACTGAGTTCCTATTATTAAAATATCTTCTTAATTCTCTGAGTTTTCAGTTTTGTTTTTGTTTTTCCCTGGTCACCAAGTCCCAAAGACTATGCTTGTCTATTGATGTGGCCACTATCAATTATTTTAAAGGGTAATTAACAAATCAAAATGTATATTGATGCACACTATATGTTTGTATCATGCTGCCTATTATGGGAGTTACAGAGATAAGACATCAAGAGAAAAAAGGCATGAAAATACAATGTGGTAAAAATCAATAAAAGATGTAAGGTTTCATAACAACAGTAGACACAGACTCACCTGGCCAGCATATTTCCCAATGAGTGGTACAAACAATAGCAACAATTTTTGGCTGTAAACTCTACAAGAAAAGTTCATGTCATTTGTCTGAGCTTTTATACCATTTTGTCTGAGACTACCAGGTGAAAATCAAGAATTACCATCAAGGGAATTTTACAAATAAAGAAATCTAAGTTTATAAAGTTCAACTGAATTGCAAAACTGCAGTTGAACCCTAGCATTCTGCTTCTAGAGCCTGAATGTGATTCCAGTCGGGGTAAAGTCTAGACTGCTAACCTGACATCAAGGCCCCGCACATCTGTTGGCTGCCCCAAATGCAAGCCATTGACTTGCTCTGCTTTTTCTCTTGCCTTTGAGCCTTTGCAAACTTTGTTCTTTCCTTCTGTAATGTCCTTCCCACCTTCCTCTCCCAATTAAATGCAAGAAGTGTGAACCGCTCTCTGACGCTTTCATCAAAATTACTTCTGAGCTCAGGCAGCGTTTTTGTAATACCTTTATTAAACCACAAAATTCTCAAATCATGTTTTTTCTTTTTTTGCGTCTTATATGTACAATTCCCATTTAAGACCTTTTTCTCCTCAAAGGAGATTAATACAGGACTTGACAAAGAGGTGGGCTCAAAGCAATATTTGTTGAATGAATTAATGTATAAAAGCAAGTCATGAGTGAAGTTTGTTCAGCTACTGGATATTTTCTGGGAAAGCCTTGCACTTCACAATCAATCTCTGTATTCTGCAGAGCTTGGGCCCAGTGTCTACGGTGAATAAAGGACTAGTGGCTAAGAAGGAATCCTTTAGAAGCATGTGTGCCCAAAACTCTGGGGGAAAAAAGAGGTAAATTGCAAATGATACACTTACCTTTAAGGATCTTCCATGCTCTTTTCTCTTTCCAGATGTCTCAAATGGAGCAACTCTCCAGGTGACATTGGGAGCCATGCATTGGCTGGTAGAGTCACAAGATGGGAGGAGCCTGGATTCCTGAGTCTTTGCTTGAGGATGAAACACGCAACCAGCGACACCTCCATTATTATACTGTTGTGTGAACAAGAAATTTGATTGTGCTCAGTCACTAAAATTTGGGGGTTATTTGTCATTGCAGCTAAATTACTTTAACCTAGCACAAAAACAAAATAATACTACTCACATACATTAAAAACACATGCACAGGGGCTGGCCCTGTGGCCAAGTGGTTAAGTTTGTTCACTCCACTTCCCGGGTTCGGATCCTGGACACCAACGTGGCACCGTTCATTAGGTCATGTTGAGGCGGCATCCCACATGCCACAACCAGAAGGACCCACAACTAAAAGATATATATATATATACAACTATATACTGGGGGGATTTAGGGGAAAAAAGCAGAAAAAAAAGGAAGATGAAGATTGGCAACAGTTGTTAGCTCAGGTGCCAGTCTTTAGAAGAAAAAAACAAAAACACATGGACAAAACAGTACTCATTTTGTAGAACACATACAAACAATAAATAAATAGATGCATACCTAATAGAATAGTTGCCTAGGAGAAGAGATGAAGGGATGAAAATAGACATGGACTTGCAGGGAGCAGCAATGATGAAGTACCCTCTAAGGTACCAACTGAGGAGTATAACTATGCTCCTGAAGCCCAAAGAAAAGGAAAAAATTGTAACTGTGTAAGAAAACTAAGGGAATATGAATATTGAATCTATGATTAAGCAGCTGCCCAGTGGAGGTAAAGTAGCCAGGCTTGGAGCTTGCCCTTAGATAGAGTGAGAGGGAGGCATTGCTGAAACGCCCTCTCCTCAGAGGTTCCAATGGTGAGAAATTGTGGTGTCATCTAGGACCGAGTTGGCTGGGCCATAGGGCCAAATCACAGCCAGCAATACTGATGAAAAAGGTGATTATTCTGAGATGCCAGGAAGCTGAGTCTTAATTTTAGTCATCACAAATTGCGGTGCATTTTTGGGAAATTCATTGTATGATCAGTACTTCAGTTTTCTGAGCTATAACGTGAGCATAGTTACTACCTTATCTATTTTAGCAGCATAAGGAGTCTAAATTATCTCTACTCAAATAAGGGCACCTCAGAACATAGTGATGGTGGTATGTGTACATCTGTGTACGGGGACAGAGAGCCGCCGACAATTCGACCAAGATCTGGAGTGCTCCGCAGCTGCAAGAATCTGTCCACGTTCTGGTTTAATTATCTCACCTGTGCAACATCAGTCTCCTGAAGGCAGATCTAATGCCCTTCTGAAGAGCTAACCTAATGAGGAAGCCTCAGGTAAGCGTGGTCTAAATAACTCATGATGTCTCTGCTATAGTTTGTCTAGAGGAGGTGCTCTCTAGGCGACCACAGAGATAAGAGATATAAGCATATTCAGTGAAGGAAAGCAAGACCAGAATGGAAATTTTCAGAACAACAAGAACCAGCCTGGAGAATGTTCCATTAATAGACTCCCTTTATGGGCCAGTTATTTAGAGTAATTAATATCTCTAACTCATGGCTTCTAAATATTGAGTCTTTGGGTAAATAAAGTCTATGAAACAATGTACAAAACTGTCCATATATGTATTTATGTGCATTTTTTTCTGGGGAAAATAAATGGCTTCCCTTGGATTTTCAAAACAATTACCGACTTCAAAATGGCTTAGATTAATGGAGTTCAGTTTCAGTTTAGCAATTGAAACACGTATTTGGTGTGCCAAACACCAAATGGGAAAACCAAGTCCTCCTAAATCAAGGGCAATCCTGGGCAGGAAAGGATGTCAGGGCCAGGCTGGAAGACTAATTAAGTTAACCTCTGAGGGGCATTTATCATCCTGGATTTGTCTACAAGACAACTTTGTTTAAGAAATACATTACTGCCCTGATTCTTCTTGAACTTTGTCATGTTTAGACAAAAACGTTCTTTGAAATCTAGAAATTATTTTATTTAACGCTAAGTCCATCCCTTTGTCCTTCAAAAACTCGTTGCCAAAATCTACACTATGAACCCAGCTAAGCAGCCCCTCTGGAAATGGTCACACTCCACGTGGAATTGTAGGCTTGGCCATTAATTCACTCACTTCCACCTTAACTTATTCACTCACTCAGGAACAGACTGAGGCCGGGATTTGGGGGAGAGTCAGGAGTAAGGACAGGAATGGGGTTGGGCCATGAATGATATTAGAATTTAAGAGAAGTAATAAGCCTCAGAGAGGTGGATTATGTGTGAGGATGGGGTAAGTTTCAGTGTTTGGTGAAACTCAGATACGTGTCACTGGGGATGTGTGTCTGTTGCAATACACTACTGAGTAATACATAAAAACAGAAGTTTATTGGTTAATTTAGATCAAGAAAAACGATGGGACTGTCCAAATGTCCTGGGTATCAAACTTTCACTCCAATTAAATTGCCAGATACCCTATTTGAGGCAGAAGGGGTAGGCAACACAAATACACAAATGCTGAGTGACGTGAAACAATTGGCCTTATTTTGAGAAACATATTACAGCTGGAAAATAAGAGAAACATGGAGGTGGCTGGGGAGGTAGAAAAGGGGATGGATCACAAAGGCTCCGATATTATGAAGATCTGTATCTGGATGGTGAAGGCAGTGAGGGTTACTGAAAGGAGTTCGCCATCTTCCAACTCTAAGAGTCTGCAGCCCCATGGAAATCAAAGGCAGCAATGGAGGTGATTGATCTCTAATCCTCCAGGTACCTGAAGAGACTTGTCAACATCACGGAGACTCTGTGGTACCCAACCTTCCTGTCTGCCCCACAGCTGTCTTCAGGAGCCTCATCCTGACTGACAGGAGACAGGCACTCTGCTCAATCTGCTATGTGAGCTTCTGCAACACTGTACCTTCAGAGACAGCTCATGTCCTAGGTCCCTTTCCAGACTTTGGTACCATGGGACTGTCCCTCCGCAGGCTTCTGCAGATAATCCTGAAAAATCCAATTCCCATATTCATTCCTTACGATATCCAAGGGGAAGACAGTCACACAAACCCCAACAAGTGAAGTTGCCTTCTTTCTGTTGCCTTCAAAGATTTCATTTAATGCAATCAATTCTGATTGTGCAAATGTTAAAAAACCTGAATCTGCCTGAATTAGGCAGTTGTGCTCAATGGAGCTAAAAGAACCAGGAATATGAGTGTAGAGGAGGAGTGTGCCATTACAAAAACACTATGTCCTTGTAAGGTAGAGCAGCAAAGTCTTGTGGAGCAACTGCAGCTATGTTGGGCCAAGGAAACAGGAGGAGAAATAAATAGCTGGTAGGGAGTATGAAGTGATGTGGAGGGTGACCATCAGGTATTTGTAGACTATGTTTCAGCTCCATTTACTCAACAAGTATTTACAGACAATATACTGTGTCCCAGGAGCTTTCTAGAGCTGGGGATACATCAGTAAACAAAATAGGCAAAATCTCTGCCCTCACAGAATTCCAGGTTGTCTTAGCAGCAGTGGCAAGTACTTCAAGGGGCTACCTAGAGAGAGAAATGGCTCTTCAAGTGCTAAGATGCTCAAAGTTCACACTTTTACAAGGAACGAAATTGCCTGAAGATTTTTCATGAATGATGCCCCACCGTGAGGCAATTACTGAGTGCTGAGTATCTTCCATTTGCCCCTCCAGACCCACTTTCCACGCTTCTCTCCCCCGCTGTCTTCTGTGAGAGTTTACCCTGCGTGGACTCAGTTAAGGGTATTTGTGCTCACTGGTTTCTGCTTGGGTTCAGCTGATAGGAAACCAGATTGGAGAGAAAGAAGAGAGTGGGGTGAGGGTACTTACTCCCCTGACTCCTTCCCCTCAAATTTTCCTCAAGCTGGTGGCATTCCTTGAAAAAAAGGGCACTCCGTTTCTCTCAAGGAGCCTTCTCTTCATGACCCTCTCCCTCCAGATCCCGTAACCACAACTCCACTTGTCCCTTTAGGCCCAAGGGTTGAAGCAGAGCCTCTACTCCTGACCAATGGTGTCTTCACTATGCCACATGGTTCTCCTCCTAGACCTCGCCAATTTTGTAAATAGTTCCTCGGTGTAGTAGACTGAATAATGGCTGCCCAAAGATATTACTGGAACCTGCAAATGTTACCTTATAAGGAAAAAGTGTCTGCAGATGTGAATAAGTTAAGGGTCGTGAGATGGGAAGACTGTCCTGGATTATCCAGGTGGGCCCTAAATGCAATCACAAATGTCCTTTGAACAGACAAAACAAGAGGAGGCAGCGTGACCATGGAGGCAGAGATAGGAGCAATACAGCTGCAAGTTAAGGAATGCCAGCAGGTGGAAAAGGCAAGGAACAGATTCTCCCCCGGAGATCCCAGAGGAAGATGAGCCCTGCTGACACATTGATTGAAGTCCAGGGATGTTAATTTTGGACTTCTGACCTCTAGAAGTATGAGAATAAGTCTCTCTTGTGTTGAGCCACCAAGTTTGTGGTAATTTGCTAAATTAGTCACTGGAATATAATACACTTTGTTAATAAATTCTCCTAAATTTCTCTGATTATCCTGATGAGACGTTATCCTGGTACTACGTGGTGCAGGGTGATTATCATGATGGGTTATAGAAGAGCAAAGTCCTTGATACGACATATAAAATTGTGGGTGCACCTAGGTAAATCTTTTGCTAAAACAAAGGCTCTAATTATCATCAGATTCTCAAAACAGGCTGTGTCTCAAAAGGTTAGAAGTCAAATTATTAAGCTCAATGTTGGCAGTTCCCCACTGCACCAATGGAAAAGAACAAGAGCTCTTATCCACAGGATGTGTAGACAAGTCACAGCCCACGGGGCCAGCCTGGAAGAACAAGTTGGCTTTTTAATGACATTTTCCATCTTGGATTTTATGCAAGCCTACTCTCATGTTTCAGTATTTTTTATTACTCTGACCTCAGGATTTTGTCCTGTATCAAGGAAACAATCTCTTATATTCTAGAAAATCTTTTCTTTAAAGTTAAATTTATGACATTCCTGCAAAATTTGAGTTAAATTTAGTCCATCCATGCAGCCCAGGAGGGGCAGCTCAGTTACACATAGCCACACATCCACCTATAGAACATTTGGGCTATCTTTTCTATAAGCGTTCACACATCTATCTATTTATCCTTGTAGCTGAAGAAATGGAATCAAAGATGAATAAGATTTAGTCTTTGTTACAAAATTATCAATTTTGTAGCTCAATTTAATAAATGGACTCTATAATAGAGGCCCAAAGCAGGCAATAATAATCTTCATTATGAGGTCAAGGAGTGGGAACATTGCCAAAGAGAGATGTCAAAGCAGCATCTCAAACATAGTGTAAGAGTTTGCCAGGCTGCAGAAGCATACCAGACCAGCTGCGGGAGAAATATCCCAAACTGAAACTTGTCATCTTTGCCTTTGTTTTGACCAAGTCACATAAGTCTGTATTTTTTAAATTGTAGGTCATGAAACCACTTTAGTGAGAAATGTATGGATATACCACAGTATCTTTATCTCTTCACAGATGGATGGGCATTAAGGTTGTTTCCACTTTTTGTCTATTACAAATAAAGCTGCTATGAATAGTCTTGTACAAGTCTTTGAATGGGTATATGAATTTCTCTTGCGTAAATACATGGGGCTGGAATGGCTGGGTGTATGCTTCACTTTTCAAGAAACTGTCAACCTGTTTCCCAAAGTGGTTGCATCATTTTACTTTGCCACCAACAATGTATGAGAGTTCAAGTTGTTCCACAGCCTCTTCGACACTTGATATTGTCAATCTTTTTAATTTTAGATATTTTAATCACTGTGTACTGGTATCTCCCTATGGTTTTAATTTTCATTTCCCTAATGACTAAAGATGTTGGCCATTTTTAAGTATTATAGCATAGAATTTATACACACACATATATATCTATATCATAGACTATGTGTGTATACTATGCATACCATATTTATCCTATATATTATATGTACATGTATTCTATAGTAAAGTGACTGTTCAAATATATGTCTTTTTGGTTATTAAATCCTTTTGTTTATTGGGATGTTTGTACTCATTAATGAGCACTCAAGTGTTCTTTGCATATTCTAGACATAAGTCTTTGTTGGATATATGTTTTGAAAATGTATTTTCCTACTATGTGGTTTATCTTTTTATTTTCTTAACAGTGTATTTTGAAAAGAAAGAGTTTTTAATGTTAATGAAATCTAATTTATTTGTGTGTCTGTGTGTCTGTGTGTCTGTGTGTGTGAGTGTTCTGTAGAGGTGAGTGGGAATGAGGCGGGATGATAATCTCTTCCTGGACTCAGGAGAGAAGGTGGCGAAAGAGCAGGTGATTATGAATGAGTGCATGTAGACATGGGAAGAGAAACCAAAACATCATGAATTATAGCCCAAACTGTCTCTGTGTAAAAGATATGAAATTCTGTTGCTACATAGACTGGGAGAGGGATGTGGAATAAAATTATAGACATCTCAAGAATAATAATAACTAATATTTAGATATATTTACATATATGTGTATATATAAGCTCCCTTAAAATTATTCTTCTGAGAAAATTGATCATTTACAATAAATTATCTCTTTATAAGTGGGCAAGTAAAAATGTGATTAAAACTGTAAGTTGAGGAATCCAATAAATCTAGGTTAAAATCCTAGCCCTGCCTGTGGCCTTGAGAATTTTACTTACTATCTCATTGATCAAAAAATGGTGAATTGAGCAATTGAAATGGAGTCTAGAAAAAAGGATTTCTTAGAATTTTTTTAAGTGTCTGTGCATGCAGCCTCCACCAAACAAATTTCCAAAAGGATTTTTTTGTAGAAATTAAAAAATTGATTCTAAAATTTGTAAAATTGAAAAGGACTAGAAAAAACAAAACAATCTTAAAAAAATAATCTGATGAATTTATACTTCCAGATTCTAAGACATAGATATAAACTCACAGTAATCAACTCAATGTTGTATTTGACTGTAAAGACAGACCAATGGAACAGAATAGAGGGTCCAGAAATAGACTAATACATAGACAGCCAATTGGTCTTTTTGTTTGTTTGTTTTTTGAGGAAGATTAGCACTGAGCTAACATCTGCTGCCAATTCTCTTCTTTTTGCTGAGGAAGACTGGCCCTGAGCTGACATCCATGCCCATCATCCTCTACTTTATATGTGGGACGCCTCCCACAGCATGGCTTGATAAGCGGTGCATATGTCCCCACCTGGGATCTGAACCGGCGAACCCCGGGCCGCCGAAGCAGAGTGCACAAACTTAACTGCTATGCCACCAGGCCAGCCCCAGACAATCAATTGTTTTTTATAACACAATTTAATGGTACTGGAACAATTGGATAAACAAATGAAGAGAAAAATGAATTTCTACCACTATCTCAAATGATGAAATTAACAATGTAATAATTTGAGATGGATGTAGATATAAGTGTAAAAGTTAAGACTATAAAGCTTTGAGATCTATGCTGTCTATTATGATAGCCACTAACCACATGTGGTCATACAAAATTAAATTTAAATTGATTAAAATTAAGCGAAATTTAAAATTTGTTTTCTCAGTCACTGTAGCTGTATTCGAAATGCTTAATAACTAATGTAGCTAAAGGCTACAATATTGCATAAGGCAAATAGAAATTCTTTTGGAAAGTGCTGTTCTAGAAGACAACATCGGAGAATGTCTTCACAAGCTTGGGGCAGGCAAAGATTTCTTATATATAAGACAGAAATCGCCAGCAATAAAATTTAAAAATCAATAAACTGGATTTCATCATAACTAAAATATCTGGTTATCAAAAAACAAATTTGTCAAGAAAATGAATCCACAAAGCACAGACAGGAAGAAAATAGTCACAACACATACATCTGAAAAAGGGCTCTGTATCCAGGATCTATAAAGAACTTCTACAATTCTATAAAAAAGGGCAAATAGGCCAATAAAATGGAGAAAAGACTAAAACAGACAACTCACAAAAGGAAATACACAAATGACCAATAAGTACACAAAAAAGTGCTCAACATCATCAGTCATCAGAAAAATGCACATGAAAACGACAAAGATATCACTAGACATCCTCTATTGTGACTAAATGTAAAAAGAATGACACATCTGACATTGATGAGGATGTGAAGCATGCGGAACTCTCCAGTTCTGCTGTCGAGAGTATAAAATGGTACGACCATTTTGGAAAACTGTTTGGCAGTCTCTTATAAAGTTAAACCTATAGGTATATGTTTATGCTACAAAATTGCCACGACCTAGCAATTTCACTTGGGTGAAAGGGAGACGAAAGCACTTTCCACACAAATACTGGCACACAGATGCCCCTTAGTGACTTTGTTAATGTTGGAAACAACCCAAATGTCCTTCAATAGAAGAATAATCAAATTTTGGTATACCCTTACAATGAAATACTACTCAGCAATCACGTGAGACAAGTTGCTCATACACACAACAACATAGATGAATCTCAAAACTTTTTGCTAAGATAGAGAAGCCCTATCTAAAGAATAAACATTGTATGATTTCATTTATACGAAGCTCCAGAAGAAGCAAAACTAATCTATGCCTCTGCCAGGACATTTACTGGAAAAGAACACAAGTGAATTTTCTGCAACAAAGGAAATGTTCTATATCTTGTTTGAAGTGATGTGTTCACGGGCAGATGCACTTGTCAAAAATCACCGAACTACATTTATTGTATGTGCATTTCACTGAAAATTATTCCTTGATTTAAAAAATATTCTGGAGGGATAAAAAGAACCCATGTGTGTAGAGGTGTATTCTAAACGTGACTTTCTCTCAGTATCTAGTTACTGCGCTCTGGATACTCGTGCCCCTGCGCACCCATGCTCAAGTGCCCTCATAAGACATTTGCTGTGGAACACCCCATTATCAGCTTCTGTGGCAGAATAGAGGCCTTGCCTCCTGTGGTCTTTGCAGCCTCAGCTAACACAGCCTGCCCTTCATGCCTCTGCCTTTGCTTTATTGAACATAACTCATCGCAGAGTCTGACAAATTCCAAGTGTCATAGACAGCTAGAGCTTTTCTTATTCCATCAGCAGCCAACTCCACTATGAGTCATCCCAGAAAACAAAAATCTACTATCTCATTCTAGGCTTGTAAACCTGACTCTGGCCTCTGCAGACATCTTAAAGCCTGCTGTCAATCGATTTTTTTCTTTTGCGTTCTATAAACCTAACAATAAATAAGTAATAATGCTCAAACATCCACTTTGCATTTGCTTTATTTATTAAGCTTTTAGGCACATCTTTTGGTTTTCGAGTGACCTAAATATGCTCAAACATATATTGACATCAAGTAGGTTGCCATGGAAACTGAATGCAGCTGCACATTGAGACTTACAGGCAGATAATTTAAGAAACCCTGGAGCAAAGGACGAGGGCTTGATGGTATCCCAGACTCCCCCAAAGGCATATCAAAATTAAATAAAGCACTAAGTAAGTCTTGAAGTAATGGGTGCTTATTGTACGTTGAACAGTAGCTGAAAGAACAAAGCATTTTTACCTAAATATCTGGTTGTCAGAATACACATCATGATATTAGTTTGTTTGATAGGACAAATCAGATTTGGATTCCATGTTTACTCACAAGGTCAAAAAAGATAATAGTTTGAAAATCATCAAGTATATGCTTCATCGACAATATTAGACGTCCTCTTGAATGGATTAATAGTGAATATAGAGAGAGAGAAACATGGTCTTAGAATTAAAAGAATCCTACAAAGCAACTCACAATTTAGGGTTCAGTGACCCCTGATTTCAAGGAACTACCCCATCGTGTGTACCATTAAGAGCCCCAGTTTGGAAACTGATGATAATGTCCCTCTTCCTAAACAACACAAATACATCCATGTCAAATCACAAAAAAAGTGGTTTTCTGACCTCTTTGTAAACACATCCAATGGCATGAAGCTCACAGCCTCAAAAAAAATAATAGTTGTAAAGTGTGACTTTTGTAAGAAACCTAAATATTGGGGGCTTTGATCTTCATTTGGTTTCCCTTCTGCAGATCAGCAAAGCTGAGGGAAAGGTGAATTTTATCTTCTTTACCTTCCTACCTACTTGCTAGCATGGCCATTTTCATATCATCAGCTTAAAACATCCTCATTGTGAAAATTAAAATCTTTATAACGGCATAGCTCGTCGTACTCTATAAAATGTTTCCTTTAAGTTTTCTGATTTCTAGACAAAATAGAGCTCAATTTCAAAATGTTCCATTAGAACCCTGATTCTGTGGAAAATTTAAAACCTTCTCCAAGTAAATCCGCAATTACATGGTATCCTAGAAAGAACACAAGACTTAGAATCAGCGGAACTCATCCTGAGTCCTGTGTTTGCTATGTACCAACTGTTTGACATTGAGCAAAACATTTAATTTGTCTAAATCTAAATTTTTTTCTTTGTAAAGTGGTGATGATAAACACATCTGGCTCCCAGAATTATTAGTTAGCTTTTAAATGATAACGCATGTAAAAGCATTTTAAAATAATAAAATTAGAGACAAGCACAATGTCCAATATTTTGAAGCTGAAATCTGTCACTGGTTCCTGCTATTCCTTCACTAACATTATAACATAGACTTACAGGCAGTACCAGGCTCTGTGTCTTCAGAGAAATGAAGGATGGTCACAGTCACTCATTTAATTCATACGACAAATGTTTATTGAGCACCTGTTATGTACCAGGCACTGTTCTAGGCAGATCTCAGCCTTCATGAAGCTTACATTCTAGTGGGGGAGTCAGAACATAAATAAGACAAAGGCATAAATTGCAAAGTACATTAGATGCTGCTACATGCTAAGGAGAAAATTAAAGCAGGGGAAGAGCTGAGAAACAGTGACAGAGGAGACCTCACTAGGATGGTGACATTTAAGCAAAATGTAGGTGAGCAAGTTAATTGTGTTAATATTAGCAGGGAAAACACTTCAAGCGAAGGAACAGCAAGTGCAAACATTCAAAGGTGGGAAGAGGCTTCTTCAGGCGAGGCTGAGAAATGCCTCATGACTAAAAATAAGTATATCCCCAAAATAGCAAATAACCTCAAACAATTACACATACACATACACAAAAAAATTCTATGTATAATGTATTTAGGGAGGTTAACTGGTGTTAATACCACCACATATATACACGTACTCACACGTATAAATATTCATCTGAAAATTGTAGAAATGTATTTGATTTTCATCCAGGAGGCAATGAAAACTCTATACCTACCAAAAGGTGAAATTCATGGGTAAAATGAGGAAAAGGGTAATAGGACATGTGTTTCTGTTCTCATTAAAATGGCACTTTGCAATTCAAAGCATTATTAACTAAGATACATCTTCTGAGGCTGTGTGAGTCTTCATTCAAGCTTTGTACAGACAGCCCTGTGGGAATTCCTTTCCCAGCAATATGTATTAGGTGTATAGAGTAATAACAGTTCAGAACACCAGGAAAATGCTGGATAGCATATTTTTTTAAAAAGTCCTTAAAGCACAGCTGAGCTACCAGTTGAGGAAACAATTTGAGTCCAGAATGAGAAAGCAATTCTACAGGGACAAGCTGGCCATGGAGACAGCAATTGCCCTGGGATGTCTGATAACTCTTGTTAGCCTAGAGTCTGAACTTTAACAGCAAAGTGAGGACAGCAGATTGGACTAAGAGCTTGGGCCAGATGTGAGACCCCGACAGAAAGTTAAGATTGCAGAAGGGTGATACGTCAGTGAGTGAATCAGAAAATCCAGCCCCACAGAGACTCACCTGTCTTGGCCTTGATTGTAGGTCTAATGGCAAAACAACAGAAAAAGAAAAATGATTCTCCTCTGAAAATCTTTAATTATAATACTACAATCAGACTTTATGTCTGGCCAAAAAAATCCAATCTAAAAATTGTTTAGAAGTGATCATAGATTGTTGTACCCTTTCAACACCTAGAAAGGAGCAAGAAGCTTCCTCTCTCAAGGAAGAACCTACCTCCAACTGCAAATCTCAAAAAATTCCCACATTATAAAGCTCAAAGGGATATAAACTCACAATCAAAATTCAGCAAACTTACAGAAAGAACCACAGTGAACAGAGTCTGTAGGAATAGAAAACTGCAGAGTCAGACATGCAAAGACTCCAGTTAGTGGCCATATCAGATACAGAACCTAAATTAAGCATATATAATATGTTTACAGAAATAAAAGGTGGGATTGAAAGTTTGAAGAGGAAGCAGTTATTAAAATTAACAAAGCAATTTGAAAAAGAATCAACTAAAGCATTTAAAAATAAAAAATGCAATAATTGGAATTAAAAGTTCAATGGATCCGTTAAACAGTAGTTTAGAAGTCCCTCGTTTCTGAAAAATTGCTTCTGAAGAATATTCCTGAAGAAAGTGCTCAGAATATAGTACAGAGATACAAAGAGATATAAAATACATCTAACAGAAAGATCAAAGACAGAAGATTGAGGAGGCCCAATCTATGTCTAATTAGATTTCAAGATGCAAAGGATGGGTAGAATAGTCAAAAGGTAATATTAAAAGAGATCATTATGAGGCTGGCCCAGTGGCATAGTGGTTAAGTTTGCATGCTCTGCATCAGCCACTCGGGGTTCGGAGGTTCAGATCCTGGGTGCAGACCTACACACTGCTCATCAAGCCAGCTGTGGTGGCATCTCACACACAAAATAGAGGAATATTGGCACAGATGTTACCTCAAGGACAATTTTCCTCAAGCAAAAAGAGGAAAACCGGCAACAGATGTTAGCTGAAGGCCAATCTTCCTCACCAAAAAAAAAGAATAATTGCTGTGAATTTTTCAGAAATGATCAAAGAACCCAGTCCTAAGAGCCTGGAAGCCCAAAGAATTATAAATAGGATAAACAAAAAGTAGTCCACACCTAGACTTTTGTAGCAACAAACACCAAAGACAAGGAAAGGATATTTAAAGTAGTCATGGAGCAAAGAGAAATTTCCTACAAAGCACTGAGAGCTCACTTCTCACCATCAAACATGTAAGCCAGTAGACAATGAGGAAAACATGGTCCTAGAAAAAGAGAAGGTAAAATAACCATCATCCAGAATTATACAGACAACAAAACCATCTTTCAATAATAAGAGTAAAATAAAGGCAGATTTAGGAAAACAAAAACTTAGAAAGGATAAAACACATTTACCTTTAACAACGGAATTTCCAAATCTATAAAATGTTCCTCAGGAAGAAAAATGATGCCAGAAAGTTCTGGAAAGCAAGAAGGAATGATGAGCAAAGAAAATGTTAACCTGCTAGATAAATCCCAACAGATATCAACATAGAACAATAAAAATACTTTTCAATTAAAGGGGAAGAGTGTCAGAAAAAAAAAGAACTAAAATCCTGAATAACAGCAGGACATAAATTGGAATAATGATGATGGCTGAAAGTGATCTTGGAATCCCAGCATTGTTCTGAAGGAGGAAAATGTTGCTGATTAACCTGAAATCATGTCATTGAGGTATTCATGTTATGATTTCTAAATAAGTCACTAAAACATAAAGAAATGGAATGTATTATTGTGTATTATTTCAAACTAGTACCCAGGCAGGTAGGAGAGAGCAATGAGGCAAAGAAAATCAATTTGAAATAAGGAAGAAATGGAGTAAAAACATAAAACAGGAAATGTGGGGCATAGACAAAGTACAAAATATGGTTTTTGACATAAATCCAAATATGTAATTCCATTAAGTGAAAATGGATTAAGTTTCCTATCTAAAGATTGGCAGGATTTTTTCAACACAATCTAGCTATAAGCCAATTACAAGAGACACACCTAAAACAAAAGAACCTAGAAGATTTGAAAGAAAAATAATAGTAAAAAAAATTTTGAAAATAAAGCTGGTTTAGCTATACTGCTATCAAAAATAATTAACTTTTTCCAAAAAGAATGAGGCTCAATTAATAAGGAATATATAATAATGTAAATTTGTAAATTAGTGTTTAACCCTGTAAAGCAAAAAGTGACAGAATGGCAATGAGAAAGGAATAAATCCACCAAAATAGTGAAGATTTTAATCAAGCTTTGTCAGAATTTAATAAACTATGCAAATAAGTGTCAATAAGAATAATGAGGTTTAAAAAATTGACAAAGTTGTTCTTATGGACATATATAAAATAATAGTATATTAGGTAATAGATTGCAGAATATTCATAAAACAAAATAATGCATAGGCATGAAAAATTAATTATACTCACATGTGTCAAAAGGGATGAATCTAAAGAAGAAGAAAAAAGCGTAACAGAATTCAAAGGAAGCAAATTCTAGGAGAACAGACCTAATATGATGCAATGTATAGAAAATTCAAAAGTGAATAAACAAAACTTACTTAGACACATAAACATATGTAGCAAAATAAAAGAGAAAATGAATAGCATGTTAAACACAAAATTCAGGAGAGTGAAACATGCTTTCAGAGGGGAACTTGAGGGGCTTGAAAGGAACTGGTAAGGTTCTTTTTTAAAAATAATGATCTAGAAAAGGTCAAGATGGCAGCACAGGTGGACTCTGAACCCACCTCCTCCCATGAACAGAGCCAAGCTACAACTATTCTTGGAACAATTACTCCTGAGAGACAACTGAAAACTGGATAAAAAGAACCCCCACAACAAGGGACAGTCCTCACTGAGATGGAAGAGGCACAAATTCCTTCTGAAGAGAAAAAAATCCACCTCCACAAGCCACAGCCCTCCACAGCTGGCCAGCAGCAACCCTGAGTACACAGCCTTCCCTGGAGGAGTGGGGACCTGAATGGGAGAGCATTATCTCTATAATCATACTCCAGACTCAGCACAACTGAGAAGAGTCTCACAATATCTGGCTTTGCTGGCTATTAACTACAATGGGGAATACCCCTAGAAAAGCTATTGTACATAAGGGAGAAAAAACTGGCTCTTAAAGGGCTCATGTACAAATTCACCTATTTCAGAAAGGAACCTAAAATCCTCAGAAAGAAAGGTGCACAGACCTTTGGTGAAAAGAGACTCACCTGATAGGCTCTGGGTGCATCTCGATGAGAAGTGAGGCCTCTCCAGGGACTGAGACATCGGCAGCAGCTGTTATTGAGACCTAGTACAGGTGTGCTGACACAGACACTGGCAGATACCATTGGAATTCTTTCCCTGGCTTGTCAGCCCAGGGTGTGGCACACCCACTAGAGGCCAGATTTAATCCAGCTCAGCCAGGGTAGACAGCCTTCCCTAGGGACTAGCTGCACCAAACAGCAAGCCCTGGGACAACTTTTTGACCTGCATAAACTGGGTGCCTGGATCCTCTGCAGGCAGGTGAGTTGGCCAGCCTCTGGGGGGAGTAGGATGTGTGTGAAGAGCAATGGAGTGGGTGGGGCATTGCTGGAGTGTGTGGGGGCCTCTGCCGTGGGGTGACTGGGTATGCTCCAGGGGGCCAGGATATGTGCCCAGACCAGGACTGTCTTGACGATGTGTGTGGACCTATGAGCCATGGGGTTTATCAGCAACAGAAGACCTGTGCTTCACAAGTAGACACATAGGGGATCAGCCCCAACTTCCAAAGCCTGAAAAAATTGGGTGCTCCCACACCTTGGGCCAGCCCCACTCAGCCACACTCCTAAGAGAACTGACAACAGCCTTGCAGGCCTGAGGCTTACAGCAACTGTAAGGCCCTGATCCCAGGAACAAGCCACACCAGGGGCCAACTCAATTAACAGAAAAACTGCAACAGGAATATGCTATTAGACCTTGCAGCCAACTGTGCTAGGGCTCCCCAAACCTGATAAAGTGACTGAAGGGTCCATAGCAGCCACAGGCAGCTGAGAATTACAACCAACCAACCAGGGGGAGAGCCTAGCTTCCCTGGGCACCTACAGCAAGAACAACCCTGCCACAACAGAAGCACACAGGTAGCCCACACAGGGGTCACTCCTGGAACATTTGGAAGTGATGACAAGAGGGAATCCACTGCTGGGCCTCAAAATGCATCTCTTACATAAGGTCACTTTTCCAAGACCAAGAGACATAGCTGACCCACCTAATACATAGATTTAAGAACAGAGAAAAAGGCAAAATGAGGAGGTAAAGGAATATGTTCCAAGCAAAGGAACAGGACAAAACCCCAGAAAAAGAACTAAATGAAACAGAAATAAACAATCTACCTGACAAAGAGTTCAAACAAAAAGTCATAAGGGGAGCCACCCCAGTGGCACAGTGGTTAAGTTCGAACGTTCCACTTCCATGACCCAGAGTTCACCGGTTCAGATCCCAGGTGTGGACATGGCACTGCTTGGCAAGCCATGCTGTGGTAGGCATCCCACATATAAAGTAGAGGAAGATGGGCACGGATGTTAGCTCAGGGCCAGTCTTCCTCAGCAAAAAGAGGAGGATTGGCAGCAGATGTTAGTTCAGGGCTAATCTTCCTCAAAAAGAAAAAACAAAGTCATAAGGATGCTCACTGATCATGGGAGAAGAATGGATGAATACAGTGAAAACGTCAACAGAGAACTGGAAAATATAAAAAAGAACCAATCAGAAATGAAGAATACAATACTGGAAATGAAAAAATCACTAGAGGGATTCAATAGCAGAGTAGATAACAGAAGAATGGATCAGCTAGCTGGATGAAGGACTAGAGGAAATCACGCAAGCTGAACAGATAAAAGAAAAAAGAATTAGGCAGAATGAGAACAGTCTAAAGCAACTCTGGGAAAACATCAAGTGCACTAACATTCGTATTATAGATGTCCCAGAAGGAAGAGAAGGACAAACGGGCAGAGAATCTATTTGAAGAAATAATAGCTGAAAACTTTCCTAACCTAAGGAAAGGAACAGACATCCAGGTACAGGAAGTACAGAGAGCACCAAACAAGATAAGCTCAAAGAGGCCCACACCAAGACACACTGTAATTAAAATGTCCAAAATTAAAGAGAAAGAGAAAATCCTAAAAGCCACAAGAGAAAGGCAACAAGTGACATATAAAGGAAACTCCATAAGGCTATCAGCTGACTTATCAGATGAAACTTACAGGCTAGAAGGGAGTAGCACAATATATTTAACATGCTGAAAGGAAAAAACCTACAGCCAAGAATACTCTACCCAGCAAGGTTATCATTCAGAATGGAAGGAGAGAGAAAGAGTTTCCCAGACAAGCAAAAATTAAAAGAGTTTATCACCAAGAAACCAGTTTTACTGGAAATGCTAAAGGGATTCACTTAAGTAGGAAAGAGAAGACCACAAATAAAAATAAGGAAATTATTTTTAAAAAAAAAAAAGACAATAAAATTACTGATAAAGGCAAAAATACAGTAAAGGTAGCAGACTAACCACCTATGAAGATAATCTGGAGGTGAAAAAACAAACATACTAAAATCACCTATGTGAATGATAAGAAGATAATGGATACACACACAAAAAATAAGAGGTTAGATATGATATCAAAAGCATAAAATGTGGGAGGAGGAGAGCAAAAGAGTAGAGCTTTTAGAAAGAGGTCAAACTAAAAAGACCAATCAACTCTATATGGACTGCTATATACATAGGTTATTATATATGAACCTCATGGTAGTCACAAGCCAGAAACCTATAATAAATACACAAATAATTAAGAGAAAGAAATCCAAACATAATAATAAAGAAAGTCACCCAACTACAAAGGAAGAGAGCAAGAGAAGAAGAAAGGAACAGAGAAGAACTACTAAAAGATCCAGAAAAAAAAGTAACAAAATGGCAATAAGTACATATTTATCAATAGCTACTTTAAAAGTCAATGGACTAAATGCTCCAACTAAAAGGCATAGGGTGGCAAATTGGATAAAAAACCAAGACCCATATACAGGCTGCATACAAGAGACACACTTCAGACCTAGAGACTCTAACAAACTGAAAGTAAAGGGATAGAAAAAGACACTCCATGCAAATGGCAAAGAAAAGAAAGCTGGAGTAGCAATACTTATATTAGACAAAATAGACTTTAAAACAAAAACTGTAACAAGAGACAAAGAAGGGCACCACATAACGATAAACAGAACAATCCAACAAAAGTATATAATACTTGTAAATATCTATGCACCCAACATAGGAGCACCTAAATATATAAAGCAATTATTAACAGACATAAAAGGATAAATAGATAGTAACACAATAATAGTAGAGGACTTTAACACTCCACTTACACCAATGGATGTGTCATCCAAACAGAAGATCAGTAAGGAAACATTGGCCTTAAATGACCCATTAGACTGGATAGACTTAGTAGATATAAACAGAACATTCCATCCCAAAATCTCAGAATACACATTTCAAATGCACATGGAAAATTCTCCAGGATTGATCACATATTAGGCCAAAAAACAAGTCTTAATAAATTTAAGAAGATTGAAATAATACCAACCATCTTTTCTGATGACAAAGGTATGAAACTAGAAATCAACTACAGGAAGAAAGTCAAATAAGCCACAAAAATGTGGATATTAAACAAAATGCTACTGAACAATGATTGTGTCAATGAAGAAATCAAAAGAGAAATCAAAAATTACCTGGAGACAAATGAAAATGAAAATACGACATGCCAAAATCTAGGGGATACAGCAAAAGTGGTGTTAAGAGGGAAATTTATAGCAATACAGGCCTACCTCAACAAACAAGAAAAATCCAAAATAAACAATCTAACAGTACACCTAAAGAAAGTAGAGACTAAAAAAAAAATAGAAAAAGTCAATGAAACCAAGAGCTGATTCTTTGAAAAAATAAGCAAAACTGACAAACCTTTAACTAGACTCACCAAGAAAAAAAGAGAGAAGCCTCAAATAAATCAAATCAGAAATTAAAGAAGAAGGAAGGGAATAGTATTGGAAGTCTTAGCCAGAGCAATCAGGCAAGAACAAGAAATAAAAGAGATCTAAATTTGAAAAGTAGAAGCAAAACTGCCACTATTTGCAGATGACATGATTTTGTATTTGGAAAACCCTAAAACATCCACCAAAAACCTTTTAGAACTAATAAGTTAATATAGTCAAGTTGCAGGACACAAAATCAACATACAAAATTCAGTTGCATTTTTATACACTAACAACAAAGCAGCAGAAAGAGAAATTAAGAATACAATCCCATTTACAATTACAACAAAAGGAATAAAATATCTAGGAATAAACTTAACCAAAGAGGTGAAAGATCTGTACACTAAAAACTATAAAACATTGTCAAAAGAAATTGAAGAAGAAACAAAGAAATGGAAAGGTATTCTGTGCTCTTGGATCGGAAGAATTAACATAGCTAAAATATCCATACTTCCTAAAGCAATCTACAGATTCAATACAATCCTTATCAAAGTTCCAAAAACATTTTTCGCAGAAATAAAACAAAGAATCCTAGAACTTATATAGAGCAACAAATGACCCCAAATAGGCAAAGGATTCCTGATAAAAAAAGAACAAAGCTGGAGATATCACACTCCCTGGTTTAAAAATATACTACAAAGCTATAGTAACCAAACAGCACGGTACTGGCACAAAAACAGACACATAGATCAATGGAACAGAATCGAAATCCCAGAGGTAAACCCACACATCTATGGACAGCTAATTTTCAACCAGGGAGCTAAGAACGTACATGGAGAAAGGAGAGTGTCTTCAATAAATGGTGTTGGGAAAACAGGACAGCCACATGCAAAAGAACGAAAGCAGACAATTATCTTACACCATACACAAAAACTAACCCAAAATGGATTAAAGACTTGAATGTAAGACCTGAAATCATTAAATTTCTAGAGGACAACATGGGCAATACACTCTCCAACATTGGTCTTAGTGGCATATTTGCAAGTACCATGCCTGACCTAGCAAGGGAAACAACAGAAAAAATAAACAAATGGGACTACGTCAAACTAAAAAGCTTCTGCATAGCAAAGGAAACCATCAACAAGAAGAAAAGACAACCTAACAATTGGGAGAAGACATTTGGAAGCCACTTATCTGATAAGGTGTTAATATCCAAAATATACAAAGAACTCATACATCTCAACAACAAAAAAAACTAACCAGGCACTTAAAAAGTGAGCAAAAGATCTGAACAGAGATTTCTCCAAAGAAGATATATAGATGGCCAACAGGCACATGAAAGGATGTTCAACATCATTAACTATCAGGGAAATGCAAATCAAAACTACAATGAGATATCGCGTCACTCCCGTCAGAATGACTATAGTTAACAAGAGAGGAAACAATAAGTGTTGGAGAGGATGTGGAGAGGATGTGGAGAGGAGGGAACCCTCGTGTACTGCTTGTAGGAGTGTAACCTGGTGCAGCCACTATGGAAAGCAGCATGGAGATTCCCCAAAAGATTAAGAATAGATCTACCATATGATCCAGCTATTCCATTGCTAGGTATTTTTCCAAAGAACATGAAAACACAAATGCATAAAGACACATGGACCCCTGTGTTCATCGCAGCATTATTCACAATAACCAAGACTTGGAAGCAACCTAAATGCCTATCAAGGGACAAGTGGATAAAGAAGATGTGGTGTGTACACAATGGAATACTGCTCAGCCATAAGAAATGATGAAATCCTGCCATTTGTGACATGGATGGACCTTGAGGGTATCATGCTAAGTGAAATACGTCAGAGGGAGAAAGTCTGGTACCATAAGATCTCACTCATAAGTAGAAGATAAAAATGACAAACAAAAGCAGAAGCAGAGATTGGATTGGTGGTATCAGAGGGGAAGGGGGAAGGGAGGACGGAAAAAGGGGTGATTAGGCACGTGTGTGCTGATGGATGGTAATTAGTCTTTGGGTGGTGAACATGATGTCATCTACACAGAAATCAAAATATATAACGAGGTACACCTGAAATTTATATAATGTTATAAACCAACGTTACCGCAATAAAAAATTTTTTTAATTAAAAAAAAATTTAACAATAAAAATAATAATAATGATCAATCTCCAAACATTCATTCTTTTTAATTACTGTTGTTGCTGTGGTTGCACATTATATGTACATTTCTATGTCTAATACACATCACACTAGGATCTTGAAAAACACATGCACATGGAGTCTAATGAAAAAACTGTACTGGAAAGCATTAAGTGACTTTCCAGAAGCTGCAGGTGGGTCTGTAGGACAGTCTCATATCTAAATTACTGATTTTCCAGCCTATGCACAAATCAGCCTCATCCTACAGAGGTTCCTACAGAGATTCCTCTTATCATGTTAGGCCACATAAAATGGGGTCATTTTTGAAAGAGTTTTGCTGATAAAATGTCAAGATCAAGAATCTAATGATTTTAAATAACTCTAAAATATTTCTCAAATTTTGGACAGGACTCATTTCAAGAGTTTTACAAACAATTCTGACAATAGGCCAGGCTTTGTCCTTATGCTACAACATGAACCTAGACAGAAAGACCAGAAATAGAAACCCCATTGGAAAACCAGATTATGCAAACATGGAGAACTTCAAGAGTTCCAGAAAAGAATTCCTGAAAAAAGATAAGTTGGGAGATGTTTGAAGGGCATTAGAACCGAGGCTGATCTGAGCCACTGGGGCAGAATCCATGAATAAACGTAAGAGGATGAGCCGGAACTTGGGGATGGGGACGGAGTGGGGTACAAAGGAAATAATTATTAATATACGTAAGAATGTTCCAGTTGAAAAAACATTCTGATCTTCAAGACTCTGGAAAACAAGCATATTTTTAGCCGTATTTCACAGAAAAGAGAATATGTGTTAAAATATATTTATTTTTTTAAGCTGTTCACTAAAACGTTTATCCTTCAATTTTTATCAGCACTAACATGGGTAAGAGTCACTGAACTACAAAAGGCTAGATTCCAAGCATCAAATGCTTAGTATCCTATTTTTATGCACACATTTTTTTGTCCTAATTTCTAAGTATAGTTGAGAAATTTACTTTAATTATCTCTGTTCTCCTGTCTGTTGTTCTCAGCCCCACGCTACTCTGTGGTGTGAAATTGATAATGAGAAGAAAGCTGATAAAACATGTGGGAACTGAGGCTGAAATCAAGTGCGAGACATTGAACTATTTTTGCAAATAAAATAATATAAATTTTTAGAGAAGTGAGGTTTGTTTTATGTTTAAGATGTTTTAAAAACTCATTTCTGTTCATGCTAGAATGAAAACATAGAATGAAATCAAGACGACAGAGTCAAAGCTGAACCAACAGTGTTGCAATTCCCTGAGTCAATAAATAAGACATCTTGGCGCCCGACCAGGTATACCATGGCAGATCATGCCTAGAATGGCCTGGAAAGAAGTGCTCTTTTATAAAAATTCAAAACAAAATCTTCTAGACTATTTAACCCAAAAATAAGCATCATCTTTATGCCTAGTTCGTCATTTCTCATTGGGCACAATTTTTTCAGCTTTTGTTTAAATCCAGACCTTAGACATTGGTGAAGCTAAGGGCTGGATTCTACCCATGAAGCATGTGATAAAAACCTCTCTTAGAAGAGGAGATACAGTTCACATAAACTTATTCTGGAGTCCTCCAGAGTCTGCTACAAGGAACAATTCCAAATAAGTGCATGGCAGGATCATTTTGTTAATATTAACATATCTTCCCAAGTGTATTCCCCCATCTGACCTTCAGACACCCCATACCTCACGCACTTTCAAGCAGTTAGGCTACTTCTGCATGACTGTCTTAGTCCTTCCAGGCTGCTATAACAGAATACCATAGACTGAGGCACTTACAAACAACAGAAATCTGTTTTTCACAGCTCTGAAGGCTGGGAACTCCAAGGCAAGGCACCAGCAGATTCGGTGTCTGGGGAGAGCCTACTTCCTGGTTCACAGACAGCTGTCTTCTCACTGTAATCTTTCACGATAGAAGGGGTGAGGGAGCTCTCTGGCCTCTCTTTTATAAAGGCGATAATCGCATTCACGGGAGCTCCACCCTATGACCTAATCTCTTCCCAAAAGCCCCTCCTCCCAATATCATCACAGTGGGGCTTAGGATTTCAACACATGCATTTCGGGGGACATAAACACTCAGTCCACTGCAACGATTGTCTGGGAAGAGGAGTATGTCAAAGCAAAAAGTCTGAATGAGTCTCCTTGACTTTAACTTCTAAAACGAAAATGAAGAGAACATGAGACTTCAGCCAAACTTTTGAAAAAAAGCAAAGATTAGAGAGAGTGAAACTTGCCTTTGAGTTCCCACAATGTTTTCTCAGGCTGGGAAGGGAATTGGGAGAAAGCAAGGGAAAGAGAGGTAACGGAAATGAATATACTTGAGAGACTAAGGACGGAGGAATCACTAAGACAAAGGGCTACTCAGAAAGGCATATTCAAGCAACCAGGAGCTGTGCAGGACAAGTTGATCATCATATTCATGCTTCCAGGCGCTACTCAATGTGTGTGAATGAACAAATAACCAACCTTCTTACTGGCTTTCTAGTGGGACTTCCCTCTAGTAAGAGCCAGTACTTCAGAAGATCACTGGTAGGACTAACAGCCTCCATGTCCTGAGAATTTGCCCAGTTCCCATCTAACTTATTCCATATGGACTAAGTGCTAAATGTATGCTTTGCTACATACCAGAACAGAGTACATCAGAGAGAAAGAAGGAGGGTGGTGTCCTAGACACAAAGTCATCTGGTGAGGGGATGGTTATGAAAGTTCCATGAGATACTTAGCTCGTGGGAGCAGGGTCTAGAAAGAGTAAGTTCCATTCTCCTCAAACTAGGATCCCTACCAACACAACTCTTCCTCTCCAGCCACTTCCTATCCTCTCCCCTCTCTGCCCTTGCTCACTTGTGCCAAGAAAAAACGTTACAACAACAAACATTTATCATGCTTTAGAGTGTACAAAAGGCTTTCTCATACATAACTTCATTCATCTTTACAACAATATCTGCAAGATAGGCAAATCAAGTCCCATTGTTATTCCCAATTTACAGATGAGTGAAACTGAGGCTCTGAGAGGTTATGTAATTTATTCAAGAGCACACAGGCACTAGAAGGTGACTGAATCTGGACCCACCTGATCCCAGCGTGCCCATCCTTGTGGTTCCATTGTTCCTTCATCATCACTTTGGCTCTGCTCCAAAGTGGCACAGGCTGTCCCCCATGGTTTAAGTGGCACTGAAAGACCTTCTCTCCCAAAATGTTTCTTCCCAGACCTTCTTCAGTTCCTGAATACTCTGCCTTAGAGACGTTCCTCTAGGATTAGGCAAAGTCTCCACGAGCCCCTTAGTAAAATGAGACCACGCATTAACCCATTCATTCACCCAGGCTTCCCTTAACTGAGACTTCTTCAGGACAGGACTGTTGCTTAAGAAAACTAAAAGAATAAACAAGCAAAGTGACTAGTATGGAGTAGAGGCTCAGTAAGTATTTGGAGTTTATTTCTAATTAAAAAAATTTTCAGGAACTTTTTGATCTCATGACAGAATCCCTTTGCTTTCCAAATAAATACATAACATAGTCATGAATAATAAAACTTCTTGTAACTCCAATGGTAAAATAAAATCTCTGAAAAAATTTTTAAATATCAACAAGGCTGAGTCTTTCCAAACATAATGAGCACCTGCCATCAGTATCCTCAAGGGAATTTGGTTGCCTTAACTCTGCTCTCAGGAGTAAAATATTAAAAATTATTTTCAGCGAAATTACTGAATTTATCAGGTCCTCTAGCTCTGTGGCATATAAGCATAAAGAATAATACACTCTGGGAATATGTAAAAACATGGATTAATATTGAATGAACAGCAAAGGGTAAACAGGACTTTCTGCTCTGCTCCCCCTGAAGACAAACACAGTCAGCCGAGAAGCAGGCGTGAATCAAACTGGCGAATGCACGCATTGGTTACTGCAGTACCAACAGGGCTTTTAAAATGTCAAAAGAAAAGTATACTTTAATAAAAATACATAAAAACTGTGCTGAAAAATTAATGTAGCACACTGTGTGCAAATAAACCCCTATATGAATGGAAAGTTGGGATTAACTTCATGCATCAGTAGACTTCAGGTGACGAATCGCTGGTGACAATTTCTGTCCCCCTTTCAAATACGATTAGAGGTCTTTGGGGGATAGTCAATGAAAATTGCGGGTCAAAAATTTTTACTCACACAACTTGGATATGCAGAGAAAATGTTCTCTTGTTGTTTATGGTTTTCCACATGAGCCCCCACTCTCTGTTTAGTGGGAGGATTTTTAAATGACTTTCTCACCCAGTTTAAACCTAGTCTGATTTGGTAACTTACATAGCCCCTTCAGGCAATATTCTCCCTAGGAGTGGGGAGGGAAGCCCAGTCTCAGGTTTCCTCTGCCTTCCCCGACTCAGCTCTGAAAGAAGGTAGTTGGGAGTATGGGTGGGGAGAGAAAGAGAAGAGCATGAAATGAGGAGACAGTGACCTTGAGCATGATGTTCTGGTCTCCTTGATAATGTTGTCTTACCAATCTGGCTGCTGCCTGTCTTGGCATTCACGATTCGAGTCTGTAACTGGCTCATTCTCCCAATCTGGTCACAGCCCAGTTCACTCTCTCACCAATTCAGTCTCATTTCGGCACCTACTGACTCCAAAATCCTTGAGGTTTCTTGCTAGCCTCTGCTGTTAAGACTTCCCTATGCCTTGGCAGACCCCAAGGCTGACTCAGTACCCAATCCCCTTGAGAATTGAGAGTGCCTCAGGAAAGCTAACCCTCGGGGCTTCCAGCTCCCTGACAACACTGCACAGACAAAGAAATGAAGGCGTGTTTGGTGTAGGAAAAGGTGGAGAAGATCTCTCTTCATCGAGCCCAGAAGGGAGTTGGGGCCTACAGCCTTCTTCTTTACCTCCCTCACTACCTGCATCCTGGATCCAGCCCCACGGTCCAGAGAGGGAAGGCACACATCCTTCTACTGTGCTCCTTCCTTCTCTTCCTCTCTGGCCCCTTCCCATTATCCTCCTCCAGGGTCAGGAAGAGGTGGGCTTTGTTTTTCCTTTTCCAACATTTTCCCACATCTCCATCAGGTGCATGGCTTTGCTGTCATGGAGGGAAGGGTACCTTCTCTGCTTTGGGATCCTCCAGGTTTAGTACCTGATGTGTTAGAGAAGAAAAATAAAGGGATATGGAAAAATATCTCTCAGGATCATAGCCTGGTTTATAATGCTTTCATTTTGGTTTAACCCTGTTTTTCACGTCAGAAGTTAGGTGTAGTTCTGTTTTTCCCTTCATCATTTTTTATGATAAATTCTCTTTCCCCATGAGGCAGACAGCTGTCTCAGGTTTCCTGAGGCAAAAGCATGGACTCTAAAAGGTAAAGACACATCAGTAATTTCCAAAATCCTACCACTCATCTCCATGCCCCTATATGTATGGTAGGCTATTCCCACATGTGAACATTACGTGTTTAAATCAACGTCAATGGATGTGCAAAGACATCGTTTCACATCAACATTCTGCTACAGAGCATTTATTGAAACACGTTTCTTTCTGTCGTTCTTTGTTTCTAACGTGACATCTACTGGAGATTATTTTGTAGACCATCGTTTCTGTGGCATTACCATTAAGAAAGATAAGTTCCTAACTTTGATAAATGTGATAAAGCTGTGTGTTAACAAACACTTGTTTTACAGATGACTGGAGTAAATGGAAATATTTTTCCTGATAAAGGAAATGTTGGGGGTGGGAAGAGTGTGTATGGGGGAGCAACATAGCTGCCTTCAAATGTACAAGTGGTCTACAAGTGGAAACCAAGTTTGTTCCACATGACTCCAAGGGGCAAAATTAAGATTGAAGAAAAAGTAAATGGGAAATACAGTTTGGCTTAGCTTTCTAACAATACAGGCTCTCTAAATATGGAGTAGGTTGATGCCTTGAGATTCAATTGTCACATCATAACTGGCATTATTCAACCAGGACCAGGTGACCAGGTAGCAAGGGCGTCGTGTCCATTATTTAAGGATGTTAAGCTTGTTTCCAACTCCCTGAGCTTCTATGCCTTTAGAATCTTCAAAGCTGAGAGTCATGGAAGTTAAACTCCTTGAGAAAAGAAAAAGAACCATAGGAACGTGAATGGTGCTGGGAGGAAAATTGGCCATGCCATTCTTTGATGATAATCCCTGAGCCATTAAATAGGAAAAAGTCCAAATTACTTATTTATGATAGAATCAGAGTTTAAATTACAGATTATGACAAAAATGGTGAAAGTAAGGCAATAGAGGAGAAAATAGAAAGTTTTGGCAAAGGACTTCAAAGAATTAGAAGAAATTGAAGACCACTGATTTCCTGTTTGGGGAAACCAGAGAGAAAAGCATCATTAATAGGAATTCTATAAACAGGAAAAGAAAAGATACAAGCTTTAAAGCTAAAATGGTGTTGTTGTTGATGTTAAATTTAAGACGATACCATTTTTGGAGATTTAAATTATTTTAGTGAGTCTCAAGCAACCTCAGATTATATCTTTATTGATGCTTTCCTTTCCTTCTTTAGTGTTCTGCCAAGAGTGATAACAGTAAACAGGACAGATGGATAACTGGTAACTGTTAACATGTAGCTAAGTAATAACAGGAAGACAGGTGTTGGAAGGAAGGGTGGAAGGGGAGAAGAATTTGAAGGATGCAGATAGGAGGCTGCATCACTGGTCATCTTGGTCATAATGTCATGATTCACAAGCCCATACTTGTCAGGGAGAGGGCAGGGAGGGGGTCTCCAATGCTTGGAAAGTCACTGGGATTGGCCAGTGCAGGATAAAGCAGAGATGTCCTTGGGAGCAGAAGTGAGGAGAAAGGAGGCACATAGGCGTTGAGTGAGTACTAGGTGCCAGCCACCAGGATAAGCACTTTTTATACAGTTAACTCATTAATTCTTCACTTCTACCCTAATAGGAATGTATTAATGTTCTCTTTTTGTAATTAACGAAAATGAAACTGAGACCCAAAAAGTTGACATATCCCAAGTCACACAGCCAATAATTGGTTGCTGAGATTTTAAATCCCAAAGCTCATGGTCTTTCCACTACATCATACTAGTAAAATGTGCTCAGGCATGAGAAGATAAAGACAAGTGACAAGTGACGCCAGAGACAGGAGCCAGGTGGCAAAAATAAATCAAGCAGAAATGGATAAAAACAATGAGGCAGATGGGGGGAGGTGTTTGAGGAATGCACGGGGAGGGCTGGGGTGTCTAAGATTCCCAGGCAGACAGTCCATTTAAACCAAGCCGGAAACCCAGGACCCGGAGTGATATCAAACACAGAGGAGGGTGGGGGCGTTCTTAAAAAAGAATCCCAGAAAAAATGCTCCTAAACATTTGGGTACTCTTACTATAATCTCGTCTTTGTTCTTCATTCTTCTTTGTTCAGGGTTTCCATCCCCCAAGCTGAGGGGAAGAAGGAACTTTTGGCTTCCTCATATCATTCTTCCTTCTTATTTCATCAATACGATATCCCATGATTATGGGCCATCTGAGGTCAAGCTGCATCAAGAGGTAAGAACTGAAATGAAAAGACTCAAGGGGGATTTTAGAAAGGAGTCACCACCCTGTTTCTCATTCTCAAATCTTTTGGGATTTATTTTTCCATAGAATCCATGAATTTCCTCACAGTGAGTGATCCACAAGTCAGCAGTATCATCTGAACAAGAATAAAGAGAGAAAGAAGACAAAATGAGCAAGCGGATTGAGTCTGCCATCTTAGTGACTGCAGCGTGTGTGGTCAGATTTAGTCATTTTTATCAACTGGAAGCCCTTTTTGCCTTTGGACAAAAGCCCAACTTTAGCAATTTTCCAAGGGAAAGCGTAAAAATTGGCTTAAAACTAAACAAGTCAAGGGATACTATGTAAGATGCTCTCAAAGAACACAGTAATTATCACAAATATACTATAATTACGTTCTCAGAAATAGGCCTATTCAAAGAAGTCATTCATTTATGCGATTATGCATGACAGCTAAATGAAGTAGGCAATAGCAAGGTTTGTCAATATGCAAATGCTATTTCTACCAGGCCATTCGGATGTAATTTATCAAGTGCAATTAAACATCTCAAAGGAAACAGACTTCTCTTATTTCCCTAACACATAGCAAACATCTCTATTTCCATACATGTGAAATAGTCTCTTCACTTATTGCAATACATTGCTCCCAAGAAGTAGACTCATTTTCTTTGGATTTTGTTTTTAAGGGTGAAATTTTTCTTAGTCACTATATCTTACTAGAATCTTGGTAAAACTCATTTAAAAGATTTGTATTACTGGGAGAATAACATCACCTATTAGAAACTGCTTTGCTTGTCCAGGGAGTTAAAATGTGGTACATTCTCAGACATGCAATGAACATCCCCGTTGACCTTTTCAAGGCCAAACTAACCCCTGTGAAAACATCTAGGTGCTCAAGTATATACAAATACACACACACATACACTCTCTCTCGCTCTCTCTCTCTCTCTCTCAGGAAATCCAGAGTATCTTTTATGAGCTGTCCATTATAATTTCATGGCATATGGTTGATTTATAAAGTTACCATTGTTTAAGACCTCTTACAGACATCATTCTAAGCTCAGGATACAGGCCATGTGGCATATTTGTGCTGATTTTGCCTCTGCTGGCTTTTCACAAGTGGCTCCATCAAGGGGTGATGTGTGACTTCCAAATTGATTGTCATTTCCACCAGGATGAAAAGGAGCTGTGTAACCATGACAGCACTGGGAGCTCATGATTTTTGCACTACTGACTAAAGAAAAATCTTCTGTTTCCAATAAAATCATTTCCTGGTTTGTCCTGCATTCAATTAATAATCTCACTCGGGGTGGGCCGAGCCAGAGAGCGCTCAGCGTGCCCAAGCATGCTCAGCGTTTCAAAGCGAAGGGAAGAAAGAAAACTGGCGCTCGGGCCTTGGCAACCTGCACATCCTGCTCCCACAGAAAGGCAGGGACCGCGCAGTCAGCACTCCCCGCATGAGACCCCCAAAGCATGAAAATGGGGACGACTGCGCAGGTCCGGGAATGGGAGAATGGAATCTCTGAAACTGTACGGCCTCATAGAGTGGCTGCTTCTCAATGAGCACAAAAGAAAATTTCATATCAGGGACATAGACTCCGCCCTCCCAGATTTCCAGGCTCAATTTGAAGCATGTACAGGGCCACACAAAAGGAAAGCTCATTGAAAAAGAAAGAAAACCTGAAGAATCTTAAAGAATTAACTCCCTCAAGCTAATGAGGGGCCTGGCACCTTCCGGAAACCCAATTTGCCTGGAATTGGGGGTATTACTCAAAGACAGGAACTACAGCTGCTTAGTACCCATTAACATGCCATAGCAAATTGAAAAGTGCTGGTCGGGTTCAGAAACTACTGAGAGCAACTTCCGTTGCGTTATCCATTATGCCTGTCTGTGTCTGCCTCTCCATTTAATTCAGGAAGTATTTATGGAACACCTTCTACTTCCATGTCTCTGAGCTAGACATTATGAGAACACCCCAGAGAGATAAAATCTCATCTCTGGCTTCAAAGAGTAGATTGCCTGGTAGGAGAGCCAATTCCATAAAGAACTTGTCTAACACAGTCTAGTAGGGGAGTGGTATATTTTTGTAAACATTTATGGTACAATAAGGAGCAGATTGATTGCTTGGGAAAGGCAATAGACTCACAAGACATTGGATTCTTGGCTTCATCACAGCTCAATCTCTGATGTATTATTTAGGAAAAATCTCTAATAGCTCTAGATTCTGTTTCTTTTCTCTAAAATGGAAATGATCATGCCCACATTCCCCTTCCGACAGTTGTCTTTGGGATCAAATGAAATGTACTGACAGAGCCTTTAGATACTGGACAGGATTCACAGGTCTAATAGCTAATAAGAGCTAATATTAATTAAGTAGTCTGTGCCAAGCACTGGGCTAAGTAATTTAAATATTTTCTGTTTCAATCGTCATAGCAACCCTAGAATGTTCGGGAACATGCCTGAGATCACAGACTGACTCCTAACCACACTGTAATCCTGTCGATCCTTCTTTTTTCATCAGTAAAATAAAAATAGTCTCAGTGAAATTTTCTTTTTTTTAAGTTGTGGTAACATATAACATGAGGTCTGCTCTCCTAACAAACTCTTAAGTGCACAATGCAGTATTGCTCACTATAGACACATGCTGTTCAGCAAATCTCTAGAACTTATTCACCTTTCCTAACTGAAATTTTATCCCCATTGAACTGCAACTTCCCGTCTCCTCCTTCCCCAGATCCTGGCAACCACTATTATACTTTCTGCTTCTATGATTTTGACTGTTTTCCTCAAATAAGCAGAATCATGGAGTATTTGTCCTGTGACTGGCTTATTTCACTTAGCATAATAGCCTCCAGGTTCATAAATGTTGTCACATATGGCAGGATTTCCTTCTGTTTTAAGACTGAGTAATATTTCACTGTGTGTATATAGCATATTTTCAATGAAATTTCTCAGACCAAACAATACTAAATGCTACAATACAGGTATAAACTGCTTCAGGAGCACAGAGGAGAAGTCGTTAGTCCTTATGGGTTGATGTGGCATAAACCCCAACTCATTATCCAACTCTTGGTGTGCCTGCTTCATCAGATCATCCTTTTGCATTTTTATTAACACTCTTAGTCCTACTGGCAAACTAGGCTTATTCATTTTTTTCATCTTCCCAAGATCGTTACAAATGTTTGTAGAAATGATTGGATGAATGAGTGAATAGATCTTATCTGATAGCCTGGGCCAATTTTGGTCTTCGTTATCTTTCTTCTGCCCATCATTTCTTCTGATCACTTCTGAGCACCATCCCAAACTTCTGGATCAGGTTAAGTCCCCTTGCTACATATCCTCATAATTTCTTGTACATTATTATGATTGCCTACAGGTGTCTGCCTTCCCCACCACATTTTAAGTTTACTGAGATAAACACCCACTGTCTTATTTACCACTGTGGCTCCGATGCCTAGCTCATAGCAGGTGATCATTAAATATTTAAGAAACAATGAAAAGCTGAATGAATTTTCTAAAGCCTGCATTTTTAAATGACCTAGATTTTGGCTATCCAAAAATAGATTTTGCTCCCAAAAAACCTTACTGACCTGGTATTGCTGCTCTATTTAAGATAAAACACTCAGTGTACTTGACGGAATATTTGTAAATATCAAAAAACTAGATATGCATTAACCTTTTAAGATATATTTTCATAAGATGACAGACAGACATACACAAACACACACACCCATACACACAAGGCTGATAAAAGGAAGGTTTCTAAAAACTACCTGAGAGCTGCATCCTAAAGATGAATCCTATTTAGTCCAAACATCTACAGATCTTATTTTAATATCCAGGTCCTAGGTACCTTAAGAAACACTACAAGAATCTAAAGCATCAACAAGAGTAAACAAAATTCAGTCTTGCTTACTAATGCAGGAGAAAAGAAAGAGACATTTCAGAAATATTTTTAAAAATGTTAATGTTTTCTAGTTACCCTTGAGTTAAACAGAATGAATCTGAATATACTACAGAATTTCCCAAGCTCCCTGCTTTTGCTAGAGAAAGCCAAATGGCATTAAATATTTGAATCATACAATCAATGGCCCTTTGTCTCATTCCCTGCCTACTACATCATTCAAGGTCCAACAAGGTAAACAGAAGACACTACAAGGTATTTGAGACACAAGGAATTTAATGCAGAGAATTGGTTACACAAGGGACGGAATTGCTGAGACGTCAAGAAGGAATTGGTGAGGCAAATTCAGGGAGTAGCAACAGCAGGAAGCTACAAACACCACTGGGATGGAGGGACGAAGGGAAGAGGGGGTGTTACTGGAGCCTGGGGGCGCAGGGCACTTGATGGAAGGTGGAACCAGGCAGAGACTCAGTCACCACTAAAGAAGCCACCTACAGCAGAGATAGACAGGGAACCATACCCCAGCTTTTCGTCCCCTGCTGTCCTCTAATCTGAGGAGCACAGTTTGCAGGAGTCAGCTCCCTTGTGATACAGAGAAGAGGAAGGAAAGGCCAAGGAATAGTGTAAGGATGCACAGGCTCAGCACCAGGGCAGCATCCTTACCTACCAGCCTACTAGGGATCTGCCCACCCCTGTGGTTTCAGGGTCACAGAAGCAAATATCTGCTGCTTTCTCATTGGATATTAATAAATTGACATCATTCTGATTTGAAATATTTTATTGTTGCTAAAAAACCTCTTCCAAAGCTGTTGTTCTTAAGTCCTATTGTTTTATATTCATTTCACATTTATAGTTTCTGTTTCAAAAGATAATATTAGCCCGTACATTATTATTATGTAAAAGACATGATATAAAAAAATAACTGTTCAGTCTTAAGGATTATTCATAATAATAGGTAAGGAATTTGGTATTACTTGCAATTTTGCTTCTTCAAAGTGAGAAGTGTGGGTAAAACCGAGATCTAAGGGAGGAATAAATAAAGGTGACGCATAAAAAATCCAAGGGCTAGAATGCTAAAAAATTTCTGATGCCAAATAAGAATCGTTTTGGAAAACAAAATCTTTTTAAAAGCATGGCTACGGTCACCATTGTCAAAAAAGTCTTACAGGAATTTAAATCACTTGATTATTCAGAAAAATATATCATGGACTATGCACCATGCGCAAGACCTGCCCAGCTCACATTAAATATTCATTTTGATTGACCAGCTCAATCACTCCACAATAAAGCCTTGACTTGCTCAGGCCCGTGTATCCTTGGTCCGTGACCTCATCAGGTCTCACAAACCAAATAACTGCCAGGTGTAGCCGTCATCATCTACCTGTGGTAAATCAGGGTACAGGAAATTGATTCTAAAGTACCTGTGAGACAACCAGATGGGTTTGAGTGCTTTGTCCTTCCCCGCTACAGCTGATCCTTCCAATCTCAGAGGCCATTTTCTTTTCAAAACCTCGGAGAGCGTGTGTTGTCATTAAAATCACCAGGCAGCCCCGTAGGCATGCCTAGGCAAGCTCGGTCTTGTGAGGCGTGTGAAATTCAGCATTCTAAACCACTAGTGCCCATTAAGGGTCCTCTGGCAATTTCCATATGATTAAGATGGCCAAACTGCAACCAGGGAAATTACATTCTTCCTCCTCCCACCCCACTGTGGTTTTAAATGCATTAGATCTTTTCTGCTTTTCCTGCTTTAAAAAGGTAAATTAAGCAGTGCAGTTGTACACTACTAACCAGCTACTGTGTTCCTTCCCAGGAGGCAGAGTTGAGGGGAAAGAGTCTCATCAATTCAGCACGATCCTTAGATATTATCTCTTCCTAATTTCAGCAAACCGAGGAGCAATGTTGACCTCCTCAAGAATATTTAACCCACTCCCTCAGAAACTTTGAATGCTTAGATGAGGTCAGGGACGATTTGCTTTTTTTTCTAAAATGTCCTAAAATGCCCCAATAATATAATCTCATTATTTAATAAACTTTTAAACAGAAGCAAAGGTGAGGAATGGACACTATGGAATGGGAAAGTACTCAAGTATAATGAAATGTCAACTAGAGATCAGTTTTAAAAAGCCAACCAGAGCAGATGAGAGAGAGAAAACAGAGCTGGGAGGAAGAATGAATTTTTTCACCCTAGAAGTAAATATAGATGTGCCTATCAGAAGCCTTTATTTCTAGTAGTTTTAGAATAATCCCTAAAAATTTCAGCAAAACTGCTCCCATTTTCCTACTTTGGAAAAAAGCCCAAATTTGTACTTATTCCATGGTTGCTGTTTGATATCTTAATTGTGGTATCAAGCAACATTTTATTGCTTGAAATTAAGGTAGTTTCAAGAGAGTCAAAGCGGGGTATAAAATTGAGAAAATCTCAGATCTTATATCTTTTCGTTTCCTATACCACCTCAAATGTTATTGACCAACAATACTTTGCCCTAACTTCTCAATTAGAAATGTCCCAAATTGCATCATGTTATATTCTTTCCTATTTTAAGTGTCAATTCTAACATTCTGACTGAGTTATATATAATACATCTATAACTATGTTCCTATACGCATACACATTTTTAAATATTATGATGCTGCTGTCCCTTATAGAAACCAAGCCATAGCACAATATAGACTTATTTTTCATTGTTTAAAAGCTAAACGTTCCTCTTCTCCTTAGGATGTAGAAAGCCACAAGACAACATCACTCTCACCCTAAAACATAGCAGAGCTGAGTAATCAGCAAGATTGTAACTTCCTAACCCCAACAGATAGTTGAGGTTGAAAGGCAGGGGAACAAATTGCCAGGTGAAAAATAGCTCCTGCTTCTAGCCAAGAAAGAGTAACAGGATCCAGATTTATGCTCCCACCTGAAACAACTAAAACTGCCGAGGAAATGTATGAAACAATGGTTTTCAGACATTGTGCAATAGACAGCACAGGAGAGAGACCCAGGAGAAAAGGAAAACAAGCAGAGTGAACCCTATAATTTTTCTAGCTGCTGCCTGGAGAGAGTTTCCAGGCCACAGTGCAGAGAGACGGTACCCTAGTGGAGCGGAGCCTCCTGCCAGAGTTAAGGAGACAAAGTTGGGAAAGCCTAACGGGGCTAGAGTCACAGGGCACAGTCCAGATAGAAGAGAGTTGCCCAGAGAAGGAGTTCCAGAAATCTGCAGAGGGACCCCCTCAGTCTTCAGCTGAGCATCAGTCAGTCCATCCATGTGAGGAAACAGCTGAAGGCCAAGAAAGAAGCAGCCAAAAGAACTGGAGGGACCAAGGCCCACACTCAGGCTTTGTGTCAGAAGGACTTCATCTTCCCACCAGCCAATGTAGGACACTGGGCACTGTTCTCTGCAGGTTGTCGCCTCCATAGTATGACAAAATTACCCCTAAAGGCTGTTCTGGTCTAGCCTAAGAAAACTTAAAAGCAAATCTAGAAAGAACCAAACTGTTTCCAGGTAACTTAATGGCACCTCAGAATAAATTTCAAGAATATATACAGGAATAATAACATAATAAAATATCCAACACCCAAGAAGAATTATTCACAATTTCTGGCATTCAGTTAAAAACTACTCATCAGGCATTGAAGCAGGAAAATATGACCCATAATAAAGAGAAAAATGATCAATAGAAATGACACAAATGAAAAAATTTGTAAATGTGGATGTTAAAGTAGATATAACTATATTCAGTATGCCTCAGAAGATTGAAGAAAATTTTTGTATGTTAAGTAAGCACAAAAGACATAAAACAATGAATTGAACTTCTAGTGAAGAATATTTCAATTTCTGAGATGAAAAATACACTGAATGGAATTAACAGCAAAAAGGACACTGAAGGAAAGATTAGAGAACTTGAAGATACGGCAGTAGAAACTATCCCAATAAAACACAGAGGGAGAAAAGACTAAAAAATAAATAAATAAGGAACAAGACATCTGTGGTTTATGGGACAACTTCAAGTACCCTAAAATATGTGTATAATTGGAATCTCAAAGGACTGGAAATAAGGAGATGGAAAGAAAAATATTTGAAGAAATAATGCTAAAAATGTTCACATTTGATAAAAATTAAACACTGAAGACAAAAACATGAAGAAAACTCATTAATTGTTCTGATAGGGGCTGTTATTGTTGGCATCCTGTGGTCTCCCACTTCTGCTTAAGGGAAGACAAAACTATTTTGCATGTTTTTCACAAACTTAATAAAACTAGACCCTGATCCCACATCAACAAAATACTGTTACTGAAGTCATTACTATTTCTTATGTGGACATAAGGCCTGCACTTACCTGACACACACACACTAATCTGAGCTCTCCAGCACGAGTGATGATAAAAATTGCTTCCAGGGCCAGCCCCATGGCCAAGGGGTTAAGTTCGCACTCTCTGCTTCGGCAGCCCAGGGTTTCGCTGGTTTTGATCCCAGGTGTGGGCATGGCGCAGCTCATCAGGTCATGTTGAGGTGGCATCCCACATAGCACAACCAGAGGCATCACGACTAGAATATACAACTATGTACCGGGGGGCTTTGGGGAGAAGAAAAAAAAATAAAATTGGCAAGAGATGTTAGCACAGGTGCCAGTCTTTAAAAAATAAAATTTCTTCCCCTTGGACTTCCTGTTGGCCAGTCTAGGTATATGCAATAGCCAATACCTCTGGCTGCACTTGGATTAATGGCATATTTGACTGGCACAGTTCTGGATATGGAGGCTGGCTACATCCATCCTACAAGTAGGCCTGGTCATTATGCTAGGAATCATAGTCATTATCACTCTCATTTGATGTTGCCTAAGACAAACGAACAGATTTGGTCCAAGCAACTATTGTATTTTATTGGGATAAGTATAAGCAATCAGGAACCAAATAGATAATCCACAAATAGAACCACACATGTCAATTGTTTTTTGACAAATGTGGTCAAGTATTTCAATGGAAAATGATTCTCTTTTCAATGAACAAGTGACATCTAAGCGCAACAAAGAAAAAAATGGAACCTCATCCTTCACCTCAGACTATATACAAAAATAAACTCAAGAGTAAACCTTAATGCTATAAAGCTTCTAGAATGAAACATAGTAATACATCTTTGCAACCTTGGGCTAAGTAAACATTTCTTAAGAAACCAAAAGCACAAGCCATGAAAGGAAAAAATGGATGAGTTTTGGACTTCATCAAAATTAAAAATTTTACTCCTCAAAAGATAGTCAAGAAAATAAAAAGAAAAGCCATAATGTAGAAGAAAATATTTTCAAAACATATATCTCATAAAGGACTGTGTCCAGAATATATAAAGAAAACTTACAAAACAATAATAAAAGAAGCAATCCAAGGGGCCAGCCCCAGTGACCTAGTGGTTAAGGTTGGTGCACTCCACTTGAGTGGCCCAGGTCCAGTTCCCTACACCACACATCTGCTAGTGGCCATGCTGTGGTGGCAGCTCACATACAAAAAGAGGAAGATTGGAAAAAGATTTTAGCTCAGGGCAAATCTTCTTCAGCAAAAAGAAAAAGAAGAAGCCATCCAATTAAAATATGTGCAAAAGAGTTTGACACTTTACCAAAAAAGAAATAAGGATAAAAAATAAACACATAAAAAGATAATTGCCATCATTAGTCATTAGAGAAGTGCCTAAGTGGCACAATGAAAGCCAAAAATTTAAGATCCTGACAATATTAAGTGCTAGGGAGGATGCACAAGAATTTTCAAACATTGTTAATTGTTATGCAAAGGAGAATAGCCTGTTTGGAATACATGTCCACACAGAGAGTTGTACTCAGATATTAATAGCAGCTTTATTCATGACAGCTGGAAACTAGAAACAATCCAAGTATCTGTCAACAGGTCAATAAAGAATATTTAGTAAATCTATGCAATGGACTACTACACAACAGTGAAAAGGGGGGGGGACACTGATATATGTCACGTGGAAAAATCTGAAAATCATTCTGCTGAATGAAAGAAACTAGACAAAGAAGAACTCATACTGTATTGCTTTACGTTTACATAACATTCTAGAAAGTTGAAAACTAATATAGAATGACAAAAAAATAGACCGTTGTTTGCCTGAGGTCAGGGACAAATGGAAAGATGGACTGCAAAGGGGCATGGAAATCTTCTGGCGTGATGGAAATGTTCTGTGTTGTAATAGCAAGCAATGATTTCCTAGGTATGTACGTCTGTAAAAACTCATCAAATTGTAAACTTTGAGTATATTTATTTTATATATATTGTACCTCAATAAAAATGATTTTTTTAAAAAAACCTAATTGTAATGGGAGACTTAAGTAAAATGTGATCAACTCAAGTTCTCCCAAAAAGTTTCTGAGCTTTCAACCCAATTGGATTGATCTTTCCTCAGTCACAGGGTCAACACACAAAAAGCTAATAGTCCAACTGCTATTTACACGAAGGTTTCACTAAAAAACAGCAGTATCTCTTAAGGAAACCAACAGTCCCTTCTGCAGGGGCAGAAGAACGAGAGCAGTAGCAATGTCTTGCAGCTTATCCTCTCTCCACACCGGCAGTGTAGCAACAATTATGACTCCCAGCAGCGCCTGAAACGGCCCCTGAGTCTCTCCGCGCAGCCTGGCTCCAGAACTACCTGCAGAATCCCGAGCAGTTCCACAACCTCCCTTTTGATACAAGATAATCTCTCAAACATCCAAACGTGGCCACCTAGAATGGCCGTGCACAGCCATCATTTCACTTTGGAATAGTTCAAAGAGAAGAACTTGCAAAGGTCCAAAACTTGTCTTCTAAGATACCCACCAATTCAAGTCAATTCCTAGACATTTTCTTGGGACTCACAAATTCACCACACTTAACATTCAGATTAATAAGTTAACTATTATAGACAAAAGACCAGAAAAGGAAATTCAGTGCCAAGGTTTCCTAAAAGTTCTCTCCCTCCCTAAAATTCAGATTAATTTTTAAGAAGCTGCTTTTTCTTAATTGATGTAACTTCGGTTTATAACATTAGATAAATTTTGAGTGTACACCATTCTGTTTCGACTTCTGTGAAGATTACATCGAGTTCACCACCCAAAGTCTAGTTGCCATCTCTCACCATACGCATGTACCCCTTTCCCTCTTTCACTCTGCCTCCTCCCTGTCTGGTAACCACCAATCTGTTCTCCGTGTCTATGGGGTTTTTGTTGTTGTTGTTGCTGCTGTTTTTATCTTCCACGTATGAGTGAAATCATACAGTATTTGGCTTTCTCTGTCTGACTTATTTTTCTTAGCATAATACCCTCAAGGTCCACCCATGTTGTCACAAATGGCAAGATCTCATCTTTTTTATGGCTGAGTAGTATTCTTAACAAACTGCTTTTAAAAGTAAACTGCCTGCCTTCAGAGAAGAAACATAATGAGATTTGGCACTTCCATCTTCACGATCTTTAGCAAACCAAACATCCTGACAGGAAATGAACTAATTGGTGATTTAACTATTTATATAGTGGCACAGAACTTGTAGATTTTTCCCAAATATCCAGAATTCTGTTATTGTAGGAACGGAAAAATCTTTTAAGTGATTAATTTTTACTTCTTAAGCAACTTCAGGATATCGTAGATATGGCAACATAACTTCTTAGTAAAATGCTCCCTCTTTGAGAGCATCTTCCTGCTGGATGTACCAGACACTGTGGTTTGTCAGAATGACAACTGTCTCCTCTACTGCGTCCAAACGTGGTCAGCACAAGTCTGAAATAGCAGTGCATTTGAAAGGATCTTTTGCATACAAGAGCCCATTTTGAGACTTTAGCAATTCATCCTAATTTTAGTTTAAATAAAAATGACTTAAACCTTGAAATGGTTTTCTTCTTACTGTCTGAGGATCCAATTACTCTAGACTACAAAATGGTTAACGAACAGAATGCTGGAGGAAGCACACACTTTCTATGAGGAAGAAAGAAAAAGAGATTGGATCACGCACACCGACAGGATCAAAGAAGGATGGCAAGTGATGGGTGATGAGTCTGCATTCTTTATCCCAGCTTTGCAAACAAGTAATTGTAAAAGGGAAGGTTTCCAATTAGAAATTCAAGAAATAGCCACCTAAGGGGCATAAGACATGGTATCTGTACTGTGCCAAAAATAAACAGAAAAATGCATAGGAAAGAATATTAAATGAAAATGATTTGACTGAGCCAAAGAGATCAAGAAATGGTGCTTTTGCAGTTCCAGAGCATTTGAATTATTCATCTTCTCCTTGAAAATGTGTCTATTGTAATAAAGTCCACCAGAGCTCTTCAAATTAAAGTAATCAATGGAGCATTATACTGAGAATAATGCCCTTTAAACAAATAATAACACCCTTTAAACAAGTCTTTCTTTTCCTTTAAGATTTTTTCTAGAAAAGCAGAAATCATATTTTTAAATTAATAATTCTAACATCTTTAACAGTTTAGACACTCACATATCTAAGAATTATCACTCTATCGGCAACCTTTTAATGCAAACATGGAAGTAAACATAGTGTCCAATAACAAAATGACAAGAATCTAAGTGGAAAAGCGCAGACTAGACTGCAAACAAAAAGCATAAATCTCAAGATGTCCCCTGTAAGATGCAGAATCTGGCAAAACATCTGTTTGGCTGGCTGGCAGTCATCCTGAGTGATGATCCATGCCTTTTACTTCCTGGAAAAATAATTAAGCAGTGAGTCCAACAATCTCTTCCAGCTCCCCCAAGAATTGAAAGTGCCAAGGGCTCAGAAGTTTTTGTTAAAAATTTTTTACCTGGGACCTTGTCTAGCCAGGCTGCTGCTTGACCAGAAACAAGGTAGAGATGTGGACATGGGACAGAGGACAGCTCAGTGAGTTATGGCTCCTGGTTTGGTGTTTGGCTGTCACAGAGCCGCCCTTAATCCTGCACGGGTGACCCATCATCACAAGCCCATCTCCATCCCCTCAAGCCCTCCTCTCCTCCCAAGGGACTCGGATGGAGCAAAGACCTGAATGGACCAGTCCTGACTCTATGAGCCCCAATTTCCTCTTTAAAACAAAACACATATCCAAACCACAGGAGCAGAAAGCAAAAAGAGCAAATTCATCTGCTTTTGCTTAGATTATCCTAACTGATAAGACAAGACACACCTACATAGCTCCAGCCCAAGAATAGGAAAAAACAAAAGGAAGGCCACCATTGTATGGTACCAAGTCAAGTTTTTAATGGATAAAGTAGGCAACGTATCCTTTCTCCGCTATGCACTAGTATATTAAGGATGTTGCTCTATTAACGCATGGTGTAAAAAGGAGCTCAACCTATTAAGAGAACGATTTATCCAACATTATCATTTAATTACCAACATTCCTCTTTATAGTGCTATCATTTCATTGGGCACATGCACTGAGATTTTCTAATTACATCCCTCCCAGGTAACTGATGCTCAGCAGATTTGATTAGCATTTTTATCTTCCCTTTCCTCATTGAAAATAAAATAACCTATCTTTGTATCTAAGTCAAAGATAGCAGCCTCCTCCCCAGGTCTCCTTTGCACAGACACTATTCATCACAATATCCTGTGGCTTGCCTCGGGGGAGGATGTCACCTTGCGCGATTCTATTAGAGGATGCTATGGCTTCATATTGAACAGAATACTGGGTCTCCCTGCACCAGTATAGTGTGGGAATTAAGAGGCTTTGGAATCAAATTAATCTGGTTTCAAACTTCAACTCCACTACTAACTAGTTGCACATCTGGCGAATTACTTGATTTCTGTGACAGTTTCACATTTGTGAAGTGGAGACTGTTATTAGAAATAAATGACAAAATGTGTGAAGTGTTTAGCACAGCATCTGGCACTTAGTAAATGGTAATTTTTAATGTTGCTATTGTCATAGTCATTGTTGTTACCAGGATGTAGATAAGGAAAATATTCAGAGATTTCAGGTAAGGTGTGTGTTCCCAGGCAACTTAACTTACTGAAGGCCTGTGTCATAAGCACCTTGTTCCAGAGACTGACTGGCACCCATCCACTTAATATTAAGGTTTGAGCATGTTTCTTGTTCTCTACATTCTCCAATTGTGCCGCCCATTCTGTTCTCTGCCCTTCCTAGCTCTGTTTTGAGTCCTGAGGGACTGACCCTCGCAGACTCTATCACCTGAGTCCTCCTGTCCTCTGGCTTCTGGTTGGACTCAGCCAACAGGAGGCATCAACAGGAAATCCGAGTGTGAGAGAAGGCAGGTCAGGAGTGTCTCCCCCCACGACCACCCTGCTTTGGGCCATAGCTCCGGCAGTGGTCAGATTCCTCTTCATCTGTACTGGAGGCCCCTCCACAGCTCCAGCTTCCGCTGGACTCTGTTAACAGCCCTGCTTCCTCCCAGGGTCCCTTCAGGCCTAGAGGTGGTGTTAGCTTCTTGTCATGCTAGTACCTGGGGCCTGAACACCTCTCATTGGTTTGCTTATCCATGCTTCGTAAATAGACCCTTCATGAAATACGCATCAGAATTTTATCCAAGTATGCCTCTGGTTCTTGTTGAGACCATGACTGGTTTGCACCATTTGCTTAATATATTTCTCTGTAGCCAACTGGGTTAATGCTCATTTTAGGATTTTTATTGAGCCCTTACTATACACTAAGCACTGGGCCAAGTGCAAAGTGCAACGAAAAAATAATGTCTGTATCTTTAAATATTCGTGTGTGTGTGTACCACAGTCTTTCTCTTCAAAGACTTCAATCTTCATAAGGAACCACATCTAGAAACCATAAATCATAATCCAGCATAGTAAATGTGGTATGTGTATGTGCAAAGTGTTAAAGGTACATGAAGATCTATAGTCTAACTTATCTGTGGAGGTGGAGGGCAGGCAAGAAGGGGAGTAGAGAATGGAAATCTCTAGCTTGAAAATCTTTTAGTTTGACCTCAAATAAGAGGAACTTAGGAGGCAGAATTATGAGAAAATGGCATTTCAGGCACAGAAGAAAATGTTTAAAAGTCATGATGACCTGAAGACACGCCAGATGTTTAGTAAACAGCAAAGTCACCGGGAGTAAGTAGAATGTAGCACTAGGATTAGAAATATGATGAGATGAGTGATGACCATCAGGAGGTGGAGTCAGGTGGCTGGAGATTGGCTAGGGTTCTGTTTTTTGTTTTTTGTTTTTTGTTCTTTTGAGGAAGATTAGCCCTGAGCTAACATCTGCTGCCAATACTCCTCTTTTTGCTGAGGAAGACTGACTCTGAGCTCACATCCGTGCCCATCTTTCTCTACTTTATATGTGGGATGCCTGCCACAGCATGGCTTGGAGACTGGCCAGGTTTTGAAAGACATTACTGGAACCCATGCAAAAGGCTATGGAATGATTTGATCCCAACTAAATTTTGGCTGATATTTCTGGAAGCAGCACAATAATACAAATGCAAGATAAGAGTCTAAACCAGAGCAGTGGCCTTGAAGTTGAAAATCAGAGGACAGTTTTGTGGATGAGGATCAAGGCTGCCCCAGAGAGAGAAGCCCAAGGCATCCTGCCCTACATACCGACCTATATCATCCTCTGGGAAGCATAGGACGTCCTGACCTGATCCACCCTGATTCTTATCTAAAGTTATTGGGCCACCAAATAACCAGACCCCACCTACACTCATACCATTTTAACAACTTTTTTATGTAAGCTTTCCTTTGTCTTGTAAAGCGGTAACTCACATACCTATGACTTAAATTTAGCCTTAACCCTCAACCCATGTTTGCAGCTCTTACTGCCCATGGGTCCTGTCCCCATGCTACTCCACGCTATTCTCTGAATAAAAGAGCACTACTACCAGAAAAAAAAAAATCAGAGGATGTATGGAATAAAGATTTCAGAGAGAATTAACAAGACTTCAAGATATTTGCATAGGGGAGGTGGGGGAGGATCAGCTGTAGGTTCAACCTGAGACGCCTGTTTAGGTCACATCACAAATGGTGCCTGTTAACTGAGACAGGAAACAGAGGGAAGAGAGCAGATCGGGCAGGAGTGGATGAGTTCCTTTCAGAAGAAAACATCTCACCTGTTGGGGTTACAATAATTGGCTTAAAAAAAAGAGAGATGACCATCACTTTGAGAAAAAAGGAAGTAATCTCACAAGTTAAAAAAATAAAAGTCTTACCAGGGCTGCACCAGATGATTAAAGTTAGTGACGCACCTTAAATGCAAGAAATTCTAAAAGTAAATGCTTCCGAAGGTTCAAGTTGGACATTCTATATGTACTTTGAGGTCCTCCCTCTATCACTAAGCAAAAGTAATGCCTTCCTATACTGTGCTTCCACAGCATCATTGCATTATAGTCTTGTTTGTTACCTGTCTGTCTCTGTCTCTCTAGTTTACTTTGACATGTAGCTGTAAAGACCTACGCAGCACTAAGTAGAATCTAGTGGAAAGACTTTGAATGTGGCATTTGGAGATGTAGATTTACTTGAAAAGGAAGAGGAACAGTGGGCAAAGGAGGTTGCTAGCCCAACCAGGGATGCAAACATTTCCTCAGGCCCCTACGATTAAAACAGCGTGTTGCTGGTGTACACCTAGACGGGCAGATCAGTAAAAAGGAATAGAGAATCCAGAAATATACACAATCGCCAATGGTGTTCAATAAAAGTAGAGCCACAAATCAAATGAGAAAGATTCACATTTTAATAAATGCTGCTGGGATAACTGGATGGTAATACAAAAAACGGTAAAAGTTGAATTCATTTCTGTTGCCAAAAACCAGTGACAATTCTAAAGGAATTAGACATTTAAATGTAAAAAAAATGAAATTACGCAAGTACAAATATTTGTGAATTTCTCTATAACCTAGAAGCAAGGAAAACTCTCTCCTGCTCTGAATCTTAAAGCTTTAAGGGAAATAATTAACAAATTTAACTACATAAAGGTTAAAAATGCATGACAAATATAACTTCATAAGCAAAGTTAAAAGATCAACATGCTGTTAAAAAAAACAGGCTAGGGGTAGGAACAGATGAGTTTCTAGAAAAGGCAAGTGATTCTCATATATTTAGGACTCTTCAATACATGAGGCTCATAACTAAGAGAATAGCTCACAATAGAAATACAAATTAATATTACACAGATATACTATATCTTATTTATCAAACTGACAAAAATGTAAGAGCTTGGCCACATATTTAGTTGGTAAAGCTAAGGGGAAATAGGCATATAAGCATTACTAAAAAGAATGCAAAATGTTACAAACCCTATGGAGGGCAACTTGGCCCTATTTATCAAAATTACATATGTATTCATGTTTACCCATTCTCTAGGAATCTATAACAAAGATAAAATGGTAAAATATGAAAAGATATACACACATGGCTATTTTTTCCATGGTTTAAAATGGTAAAAATCCAGAAATGTCCATCAACACAGGTCAAATCGAATTAACTTTGAGATACTTACAATGGAACACTATACAACTATTAAGAAGAAAAAGAGAAAAAAGGATGAGTACTTTCTCGTATGTGATATCCAGGATACACTGTTAAATGAAAACAGTGAATTGTGGAAGCAATATGTATATATACACTGTATTACTATTTATCAAAGAAAGGGAGGATGTGTGTGTGTGTGTGTGTGTGCGTGCGTGTACATGCACACACAATAGGAGATTAAACTACAATTAAATAAAATTATCATTTATATGTGATGAGAGGGAATACATAGAGGAGATAGATAGAAAAGTCAGGAGCAGTAAATTTACAAGATGAATCTGAATATTTTGTCATTCCAGAAAGCAAGGAAGTTATCAAAAATTACTGGAATACTGTCAAAAGGACCCACGAACTATGTTAAAGTGGCTCCCACTGTACAAAGATGAGTCATCTGGAGACCAATAAGAATAATATCAGTGGATTGAAATGAATCAAATATGTTAAAAATCCAGGAACTCACAATAATGATCATTTTTTAAAAAATTGAATGCCTTTGGCAAATGCTAAGAAACCAACTCATTATCTAAAAATTGGTAAATAAATGGAAAGAATCACACAGATAATTTGTTTTTCCAGTAAAAACTGTGCCTCAGGGTATTCAAAAATTTGATGAGAAAACTTCTCTCTATGGAAGTATTCCAGCTAACATACAAAGATGTAATGAAATAATTAGAATATTACCATTTTGCAAACCCCTAAGTAAACTCTGGATCTGGAAAAGGATCCTCAATGCAGTTAACAGCACAGCAGTAGACAGTTGGACATTATGCCTCTCTCGATGGAAGTTTAGAGCACCAGTTATGAAGCAGTCTTGCCAAAAATATAACTGAAATATCATCAAGCCTCTTGATCTAACCACCAGTACAGGAAACACATGGGGAATGGAGGAACAGGTTTTTTTAAAAAAAATAAGAAGGCAATCAGCAATATGCAGAAAGTAGAAAAGTTCACAAGACAAATTACTCAGTTTCTTGAACAAATCAATGTCAAGTAAAAATTAAAAGATATAAGTTCAGGCAACCTACGAATTAAAAATTCATAAGAGACTTACTAACAGAATGCAGTGTGTGTACCCTGTTGAGATCCCAATTTGAACAAACCAGCAACATAAAATCTATAAACAAAGAAAACATATGAGAAAATATTGACAGGATATTTGATGGTGTTAAGGCATTACTAGGATTTTTTTAGTGTGAACATAGCACTATGACTATGTTCTTTAACGAGGTTTTTTTCTTTTAGAGATACCTACTCTAATATTTATGGATGAAATATGATGTCTGGGGCAGACACAGTAAAGGAGCTGTAAATGAAGGCAAGAGTGTCACAGCTGAATAGTGGATACAAGCAAGTGCATTGTACTTTTCTCTCTACAATGTGTGCTTAAAATTATCCATAATTCACTGTTGGTGACCATGTAAAATGATGTAGTTGCCATGGAAAGCAATACGGAGGTTCCTCAAAAAGTTAAAAATAGGGGGTCATCCCTGTGGCCGAGAGGTTAGCTTCACACACTCCGCTTGGGTGGTCCAGGATTTCATCAGTTCAGATCCTGGGCGAGAACATGGCATCTCTCGTCAGGCCATGCTGAGGCGGCGTCCCACACAGCACAGCCAGAGGGACCTACAACTCCAATATACAACTCAGGGCGCTTTGGGGAGGAGAAGAAGAAGAAGAAAGGATTGGCAACAGATGTTAGCTCAGGGCTAAAAAGTTAAAAATAGAATTACCATATGATCCAGCAACCCCACTTCTGAATATTTATCCAAAAGAGTTGAAATCAGGATCTTGAAGAGATATGTGTGCTCCCATGTTCATTGTCGCATTATCCACAGTAGCCAAAATGTGGAAACAACCTAAATGTCCATTGATAGATGAAAAGATAAAGGAAACGTGGTATATACATACAACGGAACATTATTCAACTTTAAAAGAGAAGGAAATTCTGCTGTATGCGACAATCTGGATGAACCTAGAGGACTTTAGGGCTAAGTGAAATAAACCCGTCACAGAAGACAAACACTGCGTGATTCCACTCATGTCTAAAATAGCCAAAGGCATAGAGACAGATAGCAGAATAATGGTTACAAGAGGCTGGGGGACTGGGAAATGGGGAGTTGTCATTAAAAACTTACACAGTTTCAATTATTCTACAAGATGACTAAGTTCTAGAGATCTACTGTACAACGTTGTGTTTACAGTTAACAGTACTGTATTGTGCACTTGAAAATTTGTTATGGGGCCAGCCCAGTGGCGCGGACAGTAAAGTTCGCACGTTCCGATTTGGCGGCTCAGGGTTCACCCGTTCGGATCCCTGGGGCAGACATGGCATTGCTTATCAAGCCATGCTGTGGCAGGCGTCCCATATATAAAGTAGAGGAAGATGGGCACGGATGTTAGCTCAGGGCCAGTCTTCCTCAGTAAAAAGAGGAGGAGTGGCAGCAGATCTTAGCTCAGGGCTAATCTTCCTCAAAACAAAAAATTATTAAGAGGGTAGATCTCATGTTAAGTGTTCATACCAAAATTTTAAAAAAAAGAAAAGCAAAAAAAATTACCTACAATAAAAAAGTTAACAAAGGCCTCCATACAAATCCTGGATCCAAGATTTGTCGTCTGTTTAATGCTAAGCTTGTCGCTTACACATTTTGAGCCCCATTTTCTCATATGTAAAAGGAATTCAATGATAACAATTTTATAGGTTGGTTTCCCATCTCTACTTTTGGAACTTAACAATGGTTAATTGAAAAGAAAAAGAGGTTTTTGAATCAAAGGAGACCCCCTTTTAAATATCTGTCATTATTTTATGATCTTAAGCAGGTAGTTGACTTATCTGTGGTTCATTTTCTTTCGTATGAAACAGGGATCATATTAGGATCATACCACTCTTATGAGGACTATGTAAAGTTGGCATTATATAATTAACACTTTCTCTCCTGCATGAACCGATTTTGATTCCAATTTGGAAATAATTACTCACTCTCCTGATAGATTTACTTTGATTATTATTGTACAAATAATCTCCCTTGAATTATTATTTAAATACCTTTTTTTTGTTTTTTGCTGAAGCAGTTTGGCCCTGAGCTAACATCTTTGCCAATCTTCCTCTATGTTGTATATGGGATGGCACCACAGCATAGCTTGATGAGCCGTGCATAGGTCTGTGCCCAGGATCTGAACCCAAGAACCCTGGGCCATTAAAGCAGAGTGTGTGGATTTAACCCCTATGCCACTGGGCCAGTCCCTTAAACATTTTTTTATGACAAGCCTCTGGGCCCCTTGAAAACAAGGATCCTTCATATCCTCCACCTCATGGAAGGTATATCACACATAGTTGGAGTTTGATAAATTTTGATGAATTAAATCTCTTAAATAGATTAGATGCTACCTCCACAAACTGACAAATCTCCTGTTTCTGCTGATGCTGAACGCTCTTGCCATGTATTACATAAATGTTTAACAATGTACGTAAGATCTCTGGGGAAATCTCAGATTGTTTCCTGGACAAACCGTGAATGCGACAGGTAAAAAAACAGAGTAGGATTTGCAGTCTGGGTTTATCAGCACAGTGAATTGGATGATTATTGACATGAGACAAGGTATAGGATAAATATTAGCTCCAGATTTGTCTGTTGCCAAACGCACTGCAAACATGTCACAGATTCTACAGAAGAAAATGGTTTCTAGTATAAAGTTTCAGCTTCCTTCCAAAAATTGTGTAGCTATGAAGAGCCACCCAGCACATATGCGTGCTTCAATGCTGAGCAGTGACAATGGAGTGTGGATTTTTCTAGGTGTCATTCACCTTAAATCAGGTCAATGATGAGCAGGAAAAATGAATGGAGTCTCCAAAGCCCAACGGACTCCAGAACATCCTATTGGGAGTAACAAACCAACCAACCTTAAAGGTAGTTTGAATACTCCCACTTGAGATGAAACTCAATTCCAGCATTCTGATGACACGGTGACAGCATAGTTTTTACTTCTGAGAATTATAAGGCTCTTTTCTCATAAAACCTAGAGAAAACCAAAAGCAGTTCAATTAAAGTGTTTCAATGTGGTCATCTGTTCTCTGTAGCTCAGTGGCGCAGCTCTGCTGTGGCCTATAGAGTGTAGCTGTGCATTCTTCCCAGAAGATTCCCTGAAGCTTCTCTGAAGCTATTAACTGTGCAGGTCAGTGTAGTCAAACTCACTCCTCAGTGCTCTCCCTTGACGTTAACAAGCAAACACTAGAGTGCAGTGCAGAGCAAGGGGATGCCTTCTCTCTCACTGAAAAGATCTGTAATTTCAAGTCCATCAAACATAGTCCCGTAAGAATCTATGAGTTACGCATGAAGTTATAGGATCTGTATCCAAAAAACAGAAGACAGTAAAGTCAAATCAAGCTCATTCCATGCCTTCCAAAATAAGACATTTGAAAGGAGATCACTATGACATCCTTGGTTCAGCATAAAGGGCTGCATTCATATTTCACAAGACTAGGACCACACTAAAATCTCTAACGTCTCTGCACAATTGTGTATGTCAGAGCGTATTTGATTTCGTAACTCACGACTGTGTTGATATTCTTAGTTTACAGTAAACATTTTACATATTGTGACATGGGGATTTTATTTCACTTCCTAGAAAATTTTGTGCTTAGAAAGTGATAAGGAGCAATTGTAATATATTCCATAGAGTTTTCTTCAGTTCATATTATTATATTCTGAAGTAAGTTGAAATATGTGAGGCTTTATGTAATTGACATTTTCTATTATTTTCATGGCCTGAATTGGGAGGGGGAGTGGAGAATAAATCTGTAAGAGAATGAAACATAAATCCATCATGGTTACAATGTTGCCCTAACTAGGAAAACTGTAAAATTGTTAAAGAGAGAATCTGAACAAATGGCTGCATATATTTAGAAGAGGATATATTCATTACGACAAACTAGAGTTTAATTTCCTCTTAAAAAAAAACCGTTATAAGTCAAGATAAGGTTCTTCATCCATGAAATAGAAACCATAATTCCTACCATACATATCACAGAAAATTCTTGTGATGTTAAAAAGTGAGCTAATGTATGGAGGAGGGGGAGAAGCTTTGTAAAAACCAGAGGAGGCTAAAAACATAAGTGATAACCAAAAGGATGATCATGACCTGCTTATGGACAGAAATAGATAACATTACACCCAGCATGCAAGAAAGAACTTAGTACATAGTAAGGGTTTCCTATGTTTTTTTAACCAAAATACTAATAGGTGTTGGGCAGACATATTGTCAAACAGATTGATTTAAGCAAAATTAAACACAAAATGAGCCTGGACCATCCTGTAGTGCCAGAATGTAAGGAAGTACCCCCCACAAAAACAAAAACAAAAACACAGTGATGTGGGGGTGTCAAAGGAACACAGGAGCCAACGGAAAGAGTTCCCAATGGCCAAAGGTGAAACAACCTGAGCTTCAAAATAAATGAAATAGAACTGGATTATAACCCAAAGTACAGAGTAAATATCTATGAGTCCATACTGAAATTAATTAATGTGAATTAATTCTTAAGTGAATGGGGGAGAATAAACAGATCTTCTGTGCAGAAGAATTCCAAATAATTTGTGTAGACACGTCATCCTCAAGGAGAGGGAGCACAACTCCCCACCCCTTAAGCGTGGACTGTGTGTAGTGACTTCCTTCCAAAGAGCATAGGAGGGAGAGCAAAAAGGAGAAAAAGGAGTAATTCGGCAGGAGAGACCCCTGACAGCACGACCTCAGCCAGGCGACCACAGCCAACATCCCCAGGGATAAATCATGCTGATAGTGTCCACCCTTGGTATGACGTACTGAGAATGACATTTTACCCCTGCGGTCTTCTTCCCAAAAGCCCATAACCCCAGTCTAATCATGAGAAAAGCATCAGAAAAACTCCAGTTAAGGGACATTATATAAAATATCCAAGCAGCACTCAAAACTGTCAAAGTCATCAAAAACAAGGAAAATCTGAGAAACTGCCACAACCAAGAGGAGCCTAAATTTCATGACAGTGTAATTCAATGCATCATTCAGAATGGAACCCTGGGGCAGAAAAAGGACATTAGATAGAAACTAAGGAAATCTGAATAAATTACAGACTTTAGATAATAATAATGTATCAATACCAGTTTCTTAATCGTAACGGAAGTATCACGCTAACGCAAGTTATTAATAATACAGGAAACTAGATGTGGGAGTGCAGAGGAGGGAACATATGGGAATTCTCTATACTATCTGCTCATGTTTTCTGTAAATCTGAAACTTTAATTTTTAACAAAGAAGCCTACTAAATATGCATTTTTTTTCTTTAGAGGTGGTGCAAGGTACAGCAACTTGTCTTCATCTTAGATGAGATATTTCAACATGCTCCCAACCATTGAATCCCCAGAAACTTCACTAAGATGGCAGTCTCCTGAAATTTTGTGGGGTTTATCTCGCCCCCTGTGGTTTACAAACATCTTACTAACACATAAAAAGTACTTTACTACTTCCTGCATATTATATCCAATGAGCATAATGTCTTCAATGTAGTTAGCCAGGATAACATTTTATCAAATATCAAGGCAATCACGACCGCTGAAGGCTATGCTGTGGCAGAAAGCAGGAGGGTTGACACAGTCAGGCAAAATGGTGAACATGTAATGTTGGCTCTGCCAGGTAAGAACAAACAGCTTCTGGGAGTCCTTACAAATTGGTATGGAGAAAAACAGCATCGATCAGGTCAATGACTGCATATCAAGTGCCAGGGACTGTGCTAATTTTCTTCAGTGAAAATACTATATCTTGAACAACAACTGCAGAGTCTCCAGCTGATAAAGTTAACAATAATCCACAGTCATTCTCCAAAATCGATCCAACTTCTGCATAGTCCAAACAGGTGAGTAAAATGCGGACGTGATATATATCGCCACCTCTTATTTTTTAAGTTTTTAATGATGTCACTAATATCTGAAAATCCGCCCCCCCCCCCCCAGAGATGTGGTACTGTTTACCATGTTGGCAGGGAGCAGGAAAATTCAGACGTTTCCGTGAGCCCTTCCTACTTTATGGCCCTCCCCCATGGGTCAAAGGCCAATGTGGGGATTCTTCCAGGGGCCAAGTGTTTATAATCCAGTTATACACTCAGAAACTAGTGAAATGACAAGGTGCGCCTATGAACTAACTGAGTGTGCCGTGAGTTGCACGTGGGTTGACTCCACTTATCACCTGACCACAGTCACAGTGGTATTTTAGAGCACCAGAAATTAGCGACAATTCAGAACCAACGTTTAGTAATTCCCGAAGGTCTGGATATGTTTCCCTGATGTACAACCACTCTAGTAAATTTATGCAGGCTTGAAGATGATTGACAGTTTATACCCCTACATTGAAGACATTATGCAGGATTCTTCCTCAAGAGAATCTGACCCTCCCTTCAATCGAGGAGCTCTGGGTCTATGAACAGGCTTAGATCCAGAAATCTGCTGAAAGCAAACAATCCCCCTCAAGCATTTAATCACCAGTCCTAGGGAGTTTCCTGTCATAATTCAAGCAATGTTCTTGTAAACTTTCCATCTGTTTCATTCCTAGGGACACCATGATCAATTAGAAACAGTCAGTGGTCCCTGTGGACCCAAGTATTCTGATTACTGTTATGTCCCTGCTGGCCTTTACAGCAAATGTGCCCACCTTGTCTGTTGGCCAATTGACCTATGATACTCTGGAATCCCATCATCTCTATCAAAGTCAGGGAGCTCATATCATGGTGGTATTACCCACAGTCGTACCTGGCTACAAAGGAGAACAACCCCAGACCCTTTCAAGGGTGCAGGTGGTCCCCTCCTTAATGTATTTATCAACATCTTGGTGAAGGGATTGAATTCTGGGCCTTTTAATTCCTTCTTACACATCCTGCTGGCAAGCTCTGTTATCTCAGCCTCATTAAAATGAGCCATCACTGACTTCAAGGTCAACCAACCAAATGATTTCTTACAGTCACTTCCAACTCCATGAGCCAGCACAAATCCAGAATTTTCAGTGACTGCACTATATCAACATATTTGGCCCAGTCCTTCCAGTGTTATTTCCATCCTCCTTAGCCTAACACGTTTAGAATTCCACGTACGTTTTACAGGTAATAGATAATATATACATTAGCAAATTTTGCAACTCTCTTTCCTCGTGAGTCATACTCTGTACCTAACCCCCTAAATCATCCTGAGATTTGGCCCAGTTATGGCTCAAGTGACAATGAGGGGTGATGAAAGAGCATGAACATCCTCCTTACAAGGCCTCTACTCAAGGGAAGTTTTTCATGAGTTTCCAGCAAAGAAATTCTCATATCCTCAGACACAGGAGGGAAAGCTATTTCCATTGGCAAGAGAGACTCAAAGTGATGGGGAATTTAAGATTTTGTGTCATCTGATTCCAACCAGGTATCTTCATTTCAATTTTCAGCATCCCATTCTTCCATAAATACCCTAAACTTCACATTAGCAACTGGTGAGCTTACTGGTTCAACTCCAATGCTTACAATTAAATTTTGTCTCTGATTTTTAGCCACGAAATTTCCAAGATCGTGACATGAGCAGAGAATATAAAGACCTGAGCTTATCACTTATTTTTCTTGCTACAAGTGCTCCAGTTTCCTTAAGAAAAACAACGTAGTCCTTGTAGTCATCACTGCTGACATGAGTCAAGTGCAGAAGCCACTTGGACTGCCAAGGCATTTGGTTCAATTTGACACTTCATCACAATAACAGACGATGGCTTCGGTAATTGTGAAGGCAGTGCATGTCATGGATTATCATCCCATTTCTTATGGGCAAAAATCTCAGCACTGCTCTGCAACTCAAGGGCGGGACCAGACCCATCCCCAAAATCCCATCTTTGAAGGGCTTTCTCCTAGGACCGCTTTCATCTTCAACTCCACATCTGCTGGTCTTCAGTTAGGAAACAAAAGCCACACAGTAATTAGAACAGGGAAATTTTAAGACAAAGAATTGTCAACTTGTAAAAGGTGGTTAACTATTAAAAGGGGGAAAGACGTCTATAAGGGGCGCAGAAGTAGCAAATACAGAAAACAGTAGGAACATGCAGCCTGACAATGGCAAAGAAATTGGCCAGAGAGCAAGTGCTTGAGCGGATCTGCAGAAACAGCACAGCCGGTTCTAGAGAAACTTGCCTGAGGCTCCACGTAAGCAGGAGGACTGATGATCATTGTAAAAGTGTGAGCTATGTAGGCAATAAGGCAGGGACCTGGGACTAGACAGGTGCACAAAGAGGGGACAGGTATGACATTGTGTAGGCTGGGTCCTCTGGGATGCAGATACTAAGGTGGAATTAGAAGTGTGCGCGTATTGGGAGTAAAGCCTGTGAAAGATAAAGGCAGAATGGGGCAAGGTAAGCAGAGAAAGCCTTCAGATAAAGATGTAAGCTAACACAGGCGACAGAAAAGGGGACAGGGAAAGAGCCCTGGCAGGAAAAGATTCCGACTGTGGTGCAGTTCTGTGAAGGTCTCAGCCAGCCCTATAGTTGCCAGTAGAGGAGTCCCTCACGGACCAGAAACAGCGAGCCCTTTTGTCACCACCATGCTAGGTCATTCACTGAGGGCTGCCTTGAAAGCACATGATCTCAACTCAAATGCGGAGACAGATCTTGAAGACACCTGCAGTCAGGGAGTGTTGGCTAAGTGTCCACCCCCACTGGGAGTTCTCTCTTGATCCGAGATCTGAACAGCTGTCCTCCACGGCTGCCACCTAAGTTAGGTCTGGTTGCTAACAATGAGAGAAGCATGCCCAGATGGTGGGTAGACCATTAACAGGGCTGGGAGTAGAGAGAGGCAAGTGAGGCGCTCAGGATACAAGATCCAAAGAGATACTCGCCCTCAGGTGCCAACCCTGCACTTACCTGGGCCTGAGAGTGAGTGCCTCCTTCATTCTTGCTCTCTGAGTGCTTCGCTGCCCTCTCTCTAGTCCCAGCCCTGCACGTATCCATTGACCAGATACCACAATTCACGTTACTATATTTGCTTTTGCACATTTTTATCCATCCAACAATCCATCTTAATTTCGATGTATTTTGTAGTATACCTCATCTCTGAACATTTCACCTTATATTTTGTTATCTAGAGTCCATCACTTTTTATGGCTCCATTTTTTAGATAAAATTATATACAGAAAAATGCATAAAGCTTCAGCGAACGCATAGCGAGTTATCAAAAAAAAAGCATGCACTTGTTTAACGTAAACCTCTGTCAAGATATATAACAATCCCACATGCCCCTTCGCAGCCAATGTCAACCCCTATCCGGGAGACAACCACCATTACGAGTTTTTTGTTATGAGACTCATTTTGCCTCTTCTAGAAATTCATATAATGAAGTCAGACAGCATAACTATGTTGTGTACAGAAAATATATTTGTGTTGCTTTATAGTTGGGGCTTTCTGAACAAATTTTGCTGAAACTTGGCACCTGGGCTAAAAGTAAATCATTTCGTAGGGCTAACAGTTAGTCATTATACCTGTATAACCAGAAAGATTTCCCAACTCCAGAGGTATGTGTCTACATTTCAACAGGGATAAACCCCAGACCTGTGGAGACTCTGGATTGTTATTTTGCTCAAAAGGATGGTTGGTTGGTTGGTTGGTTTGTCTGTTTTAGCAGATAGCTTAGCTAGACTAAAACCCAAAAATCTGTCTTCCCTTTGATGGATGGAAGCTGAAGTCTCTGATAAGCCATTTTTACCCTTAGTTGGGTTGCTTGGCACCCACCCAGTGTCATTACTTTCTTCAAAAAGTTGGTTTTTATACTTTTAAGAGAATTTATAACTATTATTCGTAGGAGGGTCAGCCCAATAGAGATTGCTCTGCCACGCCTATATACAAAACCTCCTCCAAACTGAGTTTTTTAAATGCTCAGAAAAAAATAATATATGTCAAATCTATTTTTTGTTTCTCTTGTGTGGCAGATCGTGTTTTCCTAAAGCACTGCAATAATATCTCCCCCATCTCTCTTGTTTTTTTCTTAAAGTGACTTTAGCACTCTTCCCACCAAGAGCTGTCATCTATGTCCGTCATCCCTTTGAACCTGAGTGAGGGCTTGTGCCGGCTCTGATGGATAGAGCACAGTGGAAGTGACGCTATATGACTCCAAGTCTAGGTCTTTATGAGGATATGCAACCACATGGCCTCCTCTTCTTGTGACGTTAGCTCTGGGGGACTGAACCAGCAAAATTCAACATCCACTACCAAACAAGTGAGTGAATGAGCCTTTGGATGATTCCAGATTCCAGCCTTCAAGTCTTCCAGCTGACACCAGATATGATGAGCTAGTCTCATTGTGCCCTTTCCCAACTACTGTCCCATAGAATTCATGGTTGGCGTTTATGACTAAGTTTTGGGATAATTTTTTACACAAGAATAAAAAACCCCAACAACTTAGATGTTAGGATTATCCAGCTAGAACATCTGTAACACCAATGGTCTCCAGTTTTACTTGGGTTGATATGGATACTTAAAGAGATGCCCCTTTTCTCTTTCACAATTCTCTTCTAAAGTTGCAAATTAAGAAAATTAAGTCAAATTTCCCAGACAGAAGAGAACTGCTATTGAGTGAAGCATATTCTTTCATTCGGACCTCCTACCCCTCGGAAATTTTAAGAGACTGGTCACTGATTCGAACCTGAATTCTTTGTCTCCAAAAATCAATACTTTAATTTTTATTTAGAGTATTTATGAGCTAATTATATCACTTCCTGGAATCTCATATATGCAAGGTCAACCTTTCACTATATGAGCCAGCATTGCTTGAATTTTAAATAGAAGACTATTGCTCTTAGTACAAATTCAATAAAGGAAGAGGTTAGCAAATTCTATCCACCTTTGTCAAATGATAAATAAACTGTGTATTAGCTAAACAATTGCAAATAATAAGAATAATGATAAAGGATAAGAGCACAGCTCCATACTCAGGGGTAGAAAGCTAAGTTACAGTGATACACTCCTCTCCAGAGGAGACAATTTGAGAATGGATTCAGAATAAAGGGGAATTACATAGAATCTGTTACATAAAAGTAGATTAATGTTTTGAAAGATAATACTTCCATGCTACATTTCTTTTAATTTGTTTGTATTTTCTTGAAAAGTAATTGATATGCATGAGCTTTTCAAAGGCAAATATGGTCTAAAATCTATCACCTACAATTACACCAGAAAAGAGAGGTAGATACAGATAAAAATAATGGGATACTAGTGCCAGTGTGGTTAAGGTCAAACTCATTTATCACTAATGGCAGTATAAATTGGCACAATGATTTTGGAGAGCCATTTGGCAATTCCTATCAAGAGGAATTAAAAAAAAGAGGAATAAAAATGCTCATATCCGATGACTCAGTGATCCCACTACTGGGAATTTTTCCTAAGAAATTACATTAAAAGCATAAAAAAGCTATAACTATGAAGATTTTTTTTTCATAAATTTTTTAGACTCATAAAAAATGGCTATAATCTAAATGGCAAACAATTTGGGATTGATTTTAAAAAGTCAGTGGACTCATGCAGTTATTAAAAATAATAATTTTAAAGATTATGTTTCATCATGGAAAATATGCTAGTTTTCTGAGATAACATTAAATGATAATAGAACAATGCAGATACTACTATTCTAAGTAAAAAATAAATGTAAATGTGGACAAGTATTGGAAGGGAACACATAAAAATAAAAATGTGTTGATTTTCAGAAGTTGTGAGCATCTTCAGTTAATTTTACCTTTTTAAATTTTGATATCCTTTAATTTGGAAACATTGCTGATTGCACAATAAATGAAAATAGACTCTTACTCCTTAAAACATTGTTTCTATTTATTTATATCTCTGTTAGCTCTGAGAGCATTAATAGAAAATTACGCTAGCCATTCTCACAGGTGTGAGGTGATATCTCGTTGTGGTTTTGCTTTTCACCTCCCTGATGGTTAGTGATGTCGAACATCACTTCATGTGCCTGTTGGGAATTTGTCGGTCTTCTTTGGAAAAATATCTTTTCAGTTTCTCTGCCCATTTTTCAGTTGGGTTGCTTGGGGTTTTTTGTTAATGAGTTGTATGAGTTCTTTACATATTTTGAATATTAACCCTTGATTAGATATGTTATTTGCAAACATTTTTCTCCCGTTTTTTAAGTTGCCTTTTCATTTTGTGAATTGTTTCTTTTGCTGTACAGAAGCTTTTTATTTTAATGTAGTTCCTGTTAAAATGGCTATCATCAAAAAGACAAGAGATAACAAGTGTTGGTAAGGATATGGAGAAAAGAGAATTCTTGTGCACTATTAGTCGGAACATAAATTAGTCCAGCCACTAGGAAAATGATATGGAGGTTCCTCAAAAAGTTAAAAATAGAACTACCGTATAATCCAACAATCTCACTTCTGGGTATATATTCAAAGGAAATGAAAACAGGATATCGAAAAGATGTCTGCACTCCCATGTTTATTGTAGGATTGTTCGCAATAACCAAGATGTAGAAACAACCTAAGTGTCATGACTGTATGAATGGCTAAAGAAGATATGGTATATATACACAATGGAGTATTATTCAGCCATGAAAAGGAAGGAAATCATGCCATTTGCAATAAGATGGATGGACCTTGAGGGAATTAAGCTAAGTGAAATAGATAGAGAAAGACATATACCGTGTGATATCATTTATATGTGAAATCTAAAAAAGTCAAATTCATAGAAATAGATAGTAGAATGGTGGTTACCAGGGGCTGGAGGGAGGCGGGGGCAGGAACTGGGGAGACATTGGTCAAAAGGACAAAATTCCAGTTAGAAAATGAATAAATTCTGGGAATCTAGTGCACAGCATTGTGACTTTAGTTAATAGTACAGCAATGTATACTTGAAAATTGCTAAGAGAGTAGATCTTAAAAGTTCTTACCATAAAAAAGAAATAGTAATTAAGTAATGTAATGGAGATGTTAGCCAATGCTACAGTGGTCATCTTATTGCAATATACAAGTATATCAAATTAACTTGTGTGCACCTTAAATTTACACAATGTTATAGGTCAATTATGTCTCAATAAAGCTGAAAAAATAAAAAATTACGCAGGAACTCATACACAGCCACTAAGAGAGTTAACTGTTTAATGGGCAAGAAATTGCCCGAAGCTAAATGTTTTCAGGAAAGTTCTCTGCTAAATAGATATGCATATGCACGTGGCAGACTTTTCCTCCTGTAAGCCCTGAGATTTGGGTAGACTATGGTAATAAATGAAAAATATTTATCCCAAAGTCCTCACTCTGCTCCAGATTTTACAAGATTTTCCTAACTTTTTTCAGATTCTGTATTTTGTTTTAACATGGCATTATCTAACACTCTCCTTTTTTGAGAATAGATCTTATAAGAAGAGGTAAAAGCAGAAGGAGCTTGGAGTTACAGAGTGTGGGACATACTAAGTTAAGCAAATATTTAATAAAAAGAAGACTACTTTCACCTACTTGATAATTTTATTTGAGATGCACTTATTGATGGTCCCTGTAGTACAGTGGTTCCTAAACTGCAGTATATTTAAGAACAATTTAAGAACAATTTAAATATAACTTGTACATCCAGGCCACAGGTCCTAGGATGATGCTTGAGCATGTCTAACCTGTGGCCCAGGGGTCAAGGTTGTAACAAAGTTCAAAGTGATTCTGAAGCAGGTGGTTCCAAGACCATGCCTGCAAAACGTTGATAACAAATTGAAATGGATGTGCCTGGCTTTTCTTCCCAGATAGTCCTCATCTGGTCAAAAAAGGAAAAAATATATAAGGACTCCATGATATTCTTTTTTGTTTAATTTATTCCTCTGCCCCAAATGGAGGAGAACATGGAAAAACAAAAACCGTTTTAAGAGAGAAAGATATCCAGTTGGATGCTACGATTTACAAAATGTTCTGGATGACTGACTAAACACATACCAAAATTATCTATAGAAAATGGTGGGAATTCACCTGGTCAGCCCTGGGGCGGTCGCTCCAACCCAGATTGTCTCTCCATCCTCAGTTCTCAGGATTCCCAGCTGGACCGGAGTAACGTCAGCAGCACCAGCCCCAGCTCTCTATCACACACTCTCATAGCCTCTGATCATGCTTTTCCATTCAAGAGTCATTGGCTTGCTGATATCTTAAACTTTATATGTATCAAAAATAGGGCTTCAAAAAGAAGAAGACCTGGGGCCGGCCCGGTGGCGCAGCGGTGAAGTTTGTCTGCTCCCATTGGGCGGCCCGGGGTTCGCTGGTTCGGATCCTGGGTGCGGACATGACACCGTTTGGCAAGCCATGCTGTGGTAGGCGTCCCACATAGAAAGTAGAGGAAGATGGGCACGGATGTTAGCTCATGGCCAGTCTTCCTCAGCACAAAGAGGAGGCTTGGCGGCAGATGTTAGCTCAGGGCTAATCTTCCTCAAAAAAATTAATTAATTAAAAAAAAAAAGAAAAACAACTGAGGGTTAAGAGTGCTGGCTAAAAAAAAAAAAAAAAAAAAAAAATTGAGTTAAAGAAATCTATTTTAAAAATTCTTTAAGCAAAATCAACCAAGCTAATTAGTGGAAGCTTTGGATGTTTATCTTTCCTGCTGCCTATTCTCCACGGGTCTTTTATGTTGCGAATCCTGAACATTCTCACCCCCTAAGAAAATCTTAGGAAACTCAAAACACATGATGGGGTCAGAATTTCCATGTTTTGGCCTTCAGACTTTCTTGTAGCCAGAGCCATTGGAAGCCTAGTCCATGCAAAGTCTCTAAAAAAGAAAAATATTCAAGAATAACTGAAGACATAAGGACTGCTGAAGAGCTGATGTGTTCAAGATGGACCAGAGAGACCTATAAAAGTCAGGCTGTGTTGGCATCAAAACCCTGAACTACAGGAAAAAAAAGGTTAGGAAGAGAAATTAACAGTGGAAAGAAAAGGGAAGAAAGTGATGAACAACAGAGATGGAAAAAGGATATGTCAGAAGCTCTGATGGGGACAATGAGAGTTCTTGGGCTGCAATATACAAAGCAATAGGACAAAATAAAATGGACATATTTTTAAACAGAGAAAAATACCAGCTAGAACTTAGTCTGAGAACATTAAGGGAAGAGCAAGCAGCATGAACTCACCTCAACAGCCTCTGAGGACTGGTGTTATTCAAAATTCAGTAAGAATGGTACACAAGAAACATGGCACTGGTTTCATCAATGTAGAAAGCTGCATTAAAAAGTTATTCTAAACTTTCTGCAAAGAAAGTTGCAAGAAATATAAAAGGGTTGGTGTCACCTTATCGGACAATGGAGATCTACGTGCCCTTTGAAACTTGAAATAGGAAAACCTTAAAAGATCAATAAAATATTGATTCAAAGACTTTATATGACATTGAGAGTCATATGGGAGATGATGTTACATTCTTTGCAGATTCTGAGTCAAATAAAGTTCATCAGCATGGCCCTATCATGAAATTAAATTAGTTCAGAACTTTCTATCTTGTTTGGTCTCCGTAAAAAGATCAGTCTGTCTAACGTTGTCCCAAAAGTGGTCAATATGTGTTGCAGATGATATCTATAATGAGACTGGAGTGTGGCATACGTTTGGAGTAATAATATTCTGACGTTTAAATTATAACCTTTTACATTCCTAAGGCGTCACTTGGAGAATCAAAGAAATAATAGATCAAAGACCAGGGAGTATAGAAAATTCAAGAGAAGCCCCTTTAAAAAGTAACCACTTTTGCTGACTCCCAGAACCAGATTTCAAGGGACTAATCTCCGTGTTTTGGAGTTTGTTTTGAAAATATTTGTAAAGGCAAGTAAAAGCATGAAAATGGAGCGACCGGCAAAGCATTTTCCATCCAGAATTCCCCAGAAATAGTTATAGCATTTGTGTGACTCTCCAGCACATCACGGGAGCGTGTTCTAGATTCTAGCCAGAAAAAAAGACTAGAAAACGTAAATGAATTTTTAACGGCAGGGTCGTAACAAACTGCCTCAATTTGTGTTTAATTTCCAGAGGCTGAGTGCCATGCAGATGTCTGTAACAGGCAAAAGTTGTAAAGTATTCCAAAAGCCAACAGGAAGTTGAGTGCATGGACAAAATTTCCGTGTCTTTTCTGACTTAGGACCACATGACTATCCTGAAGATGCCAACTTTGGCTACTGTACTTTCAGGGATGTTTGAGGCTTAATGGTGAAAACATAGACAAAGAGATTCAAAATTGGAATAGGCTGACCAACATTTAAACATGCTATCAGGCTTGTTGGGCATACGTTCACCTTTATATAAGAAATAACTTTTTTTCTTAACCTAGGAGAACCAACTTCTCAACTGCACCTACTCAAATATACCCCAATTCTCAGAATTTCCTGTAATTGAATAATTCCCCTAGTCGTCTTCATATCCACTGTTTGCAATCAATGTTTGAGGCAATCAGTTAAAAAGCTGACCTCAGTGTGTTCTAAATGGGGAACAAAGTAAAGGCATGTGTATATACATTAGGGTTACATTTAAAGAGCAAGACAAATGGCCAAAGTCTTATCGGCTGGTTAGTGTATCTGACAAGAATAGCCCTACCAGCCTCCTGGAAGGTCACGGGTATTGAAGTCCACAGACCCAGTTCTATCCCAGCCTGATATGTACTCGCTAAGTGACCTCAGTCAAGTTACTTAATTTCTTTGTGCCTCGAGCTCTTCATGAGTAAAAGGGGGATGTGTCACGTAAGGTTGCTGTGAAGACTTGATGAGCTAATCTATGCACAAAACTTAGCCCAGGGACTAGCACTCGGCAAGCCCTCAATAAATATTAGATTCTAATTTCAATATTTTCAATAGATCAACCTGGATTGTAAGTATTTGGGTCCCCTGGGACTACTGTGGTTGAACTGAGCATTAACCAGTAGACAGAAGTTCAACTTATAATAAAATATTAGCCCAATATTAAAAATGCTAAGAGAAATATAAATTGAGTAGTAAGGAAGTGAAGTGAATAAATGTATGATTCCACAGAGGGATGGCGTGGAGGGGGAAATGTTTCAAAGTGGTATAGTTTCCAGATTAGAATTCCAGGTTAGATAATTACGACCTCTCTTTAGAGGGGTTTTTTATTTGCTTGTTTTAATCTCCAAAGGCTTTCTAAACCAAAAACTTCATAAAGCCCTGTGTATATTATTTATTTTTTAACTCTCCAAACCATTGTCTGAGGATTTGAGTAATTGGCCTTATATAAATCCTTCCTTTACAATTGTCAAGCACCTTGAGATAATAAAATAAAAAGTAGAAAGCTATTTAAGAAGAGAAAACATGCCACTTCTAAAGATTCAGATGCCACCTTTAGCAGTAAGTACTAGCCCAGTAATTTATAATTCTGCTTTCTCGACATATCCCCATACCCTGACCAATGGTTCTATAAATATATCCGGTGAGCCTCGGGGCCCGGCTTTCCTCGGGGCTGACTCAAGGGCAACACTGGGACTGGGGAGAATGGGTGAGTTTCCGGGCCTTCCACACACACATCCCCCCTTTCCCACTCCCATTCAACCATGGTTCCAGTTTTATCTGTTTCATACGTGATGATAATTTTCCTTAAGTGAAAAAACTGGTTTTACTCCTATTTAAATAGTTTGAAAGCTCTAAATATGACTATGAAATTCTAAATAAAAAAATTTTTAATTTGGGAATCCCACTCCTGGAACTTCTCTTGCCCATACCTCTTTCTGAGTCTTGCCTTTCCAAACTATTAAGAAATTATAAATTTCAAAGTTTCCAGCCTAACTCCTATATAAAGACGTGCTTAAAATCTCCAGCCCATCTTGTACTCTCCCTTCTCTGATCTGCTAAAGAAATGAGTCCACACCTGTCCCAGGGCACCCAAGCACCATCCACACCACTCCTCCAAGCACAGCGTTGGTCTTCTGTGGTCCCCTCTCTCCTAGGTGCATTTTCTTCCTCCATTAAGACCATACTTTCTCCAATATTCAGACCATGTCTTATCATTCTTTAATAGATTTCACCTCATGTGCCCAAAAGACCTGAAATATCAGAGAAATATTGGCTGAACTAAAGAAAGAAGTTGGCTATAAATTTTCGTAAAGTCTTCAGCGGTTAAAAAAAAAAAAAGTAGAATTCAGTTCTAGTGTTTAAACAGATACCCTTGAAAAGTTTCACCAACAATACCTAGGCATGAAGTAAGCTGGGGCTTTAATATGTTCTTGGAAGGCAACAAAGTAGCAAATTTGGAGCAAACATCGGTCTCTCTGTAGTGAGGTGGCCTGGGAATGTTTTTTTAATTTCTGACCAATACACCCGGGCATTTCTTAGCAGACTGCAATAACCAAAAACTTGGGTGAAGCACCATAGTTCATTGCAGGAAAAAATGCAGGCTCGGTCTTCCCAGCTGTTTCTGTGATTAAAGATTATCATCGTACAAACCTCCTAACAAATTAACCCTAAAACTCTGAGAAAGACAGTGACTCAAAAAAATATAAATAACAAATAAACACTTTTTGGGTACATTCGTATGTTATTTAATAACAAAACAAAATGTCTAATAGGAGTTGAACAAGAGATTTGTCTTTTATTACCTTGTTGTCATTCCGTGGTACAAAGCAAATCTTAACAAAAGCAGAATTTTCCTGCTAGGGATCCCCCTGGCCCCTCTATGTAGGTGAGAACAGAACCTTCTTTCCAGTATAAAACGCATTTTGAATTCTTCTGTGTCCAATTGTTTCCTATAGGTACATATGCATAAATGTTTGTGCACATGTATTCATGTTAGCAAAGTTATGAGTCAGAAATATGCTTACATTTTTGTTGAGAGTGGTAATGAATGTTTACAATAAGGAAGACTTTACGCCATGATGATTATAATAATGCTTTAAATTTCTATTAAGCCTTACAGTTTATGAAGGGGTAATACTTAGATTGTTTCATTGTATCCTCACGGTAACCTTGTAGGTGAGTGTAACACAGTTATTGGCATATTCATTGTACAGATGAGGATACTGAGCTGAGAGAGCTCGAATGATCTGCCCAGTTACACAGGGAGAAGCAAGCAGACACTCAGCACAAAGTTAGTGAACGAAAACACAGATGCCCAGGAAAAAGCCAAGTCTTCTGACTACGGATCTATTGCTCCTGCCACAGGAACACTTTCGCTACCATTATTTTAAAATATAATCTGAATCTCCAAATCTGGTATGAAACGCAAAATAAAATTTTCGAAACTATTATCTTTCAATGGTATTAGAACTACAGTGACAAATCACTGATTAGAATCAAAAAAGCAAATAAAACACTGATGAATTTAGTGTGTCTTCCCTGTTGAGGTCTGCACTTTATACATATGATGTCATCTATACACTTGCTTTCATTTGTTCACCCAATTCACTCAACAAATGTTTACTTGGCCTTCGATATCCCAGGCTAGGTGCTGGGGGTACAGTGCTGAACAAAACAAACCAGCCCCTGTCCTCATCTTTACCACGTCCTGCATGCTTACAGATGCAGACATTAGCAAACGTACAAATGCAGATAGTGCGAGAATGATAGAAAGAAAAAGAACAGAGGGGTCTGAGATAAGATAGCAGGGGTCTAATTTAGATTGGAAAACAGGCAGGCATCTCTGAGTATGTGACATTTAAGCTGCAGCCTGAACTGTTCATTCATGTCTTCAACAGTATTCCCTGTGTGCATCCACTGTGCCAGCCAGCCCATCACAGTATTCAAGTCATCCAAGTGCCACAATACACAAGGATGGGCAGGACAGACGTGTTTCCTCTCTCGGGGACCTCATGGCGCGAGAACAATGGTGAAGCCAAACTTGATTTGGAGCTTGGAAAAAATATATTTACCATGGAACTCAAAATAATTAGCATGACAGACTTCTCCTGGAAGCAATATTTTAAAATCTAAATACAGACCGAAGCTGTTCACCCAGTACGATTTAGCACATCTTCATCCTTCAATATCATCTTTTAAAGAATGAGTCCTAGAATGGTTTTGTCCCATGGGAGTCTGACTCAAGGATAAGTACTATCTTCAGAATGCTGGCATCAAGCTCTGAGATAAGCTAAGATCACAAGAGATACCACTATCTATCTTGCTATCCTTATCCATTCTTTTTTTGTTCATAAATGCAATGCCAACTTTTTACACTTCTCTGATATAATTTTATGTTTTCCAATGAAGTTAATGCTTATCTAAATTGGATTAATTTAAAGTAGCTGTCATAAATATTCATTTATCAGTCCAAACAATTGAAGAATATTACCATAAGTATGTTCACAATTGAAAGTATTGGATCATGATAATAGTAAATCTTAAAATATACTGCATTCTATGATCATCGGTTTTATTTTTCCATAATTTTTTTTCTTTCAACTTTATTATTTACTCAAGAATAATGAACAAATCTTTCTCTTGGATACAAAATCTAAATATCAAGAAAAGAGATATATCCCTGAAGTTATTATGATAAGTGAAGTGTAAAAAATCATCATTATTTATGGCAATGCTAGGCTTTCTTGCTCTAACTGTAGAAGTTTACCTAGGTTTCTGTTTAATTTTCCAATCAAGAAACTTATTCTTGGCACTGGCCCAGTGGCATAGTGGTTAAGTTCTCACACTCCGCTTCAGTGGCCAGGGGGGTTCACAGGTTCAGGTCCTGGGTGTGGACCTACACACCGCTCAGCAAGCCATGCTGTGGCGGCACCCCATATACAAAGTAGAGGAAGATGGGCACAGACGTTAGCTCAGGGACAATATTCCTCACATGCATACAGACAAAAAAACTTATTCTCCTAGCAAAATACATACAACCATGAAGAATAAAAAATCAGTCATCTGATCCATCACTTACGTTTACTTGAAATTTTATGACTCTTTGTATTCCATTGATTTATTTAATTCTCTTTATATGGTTTATCTAGAAGTATTAACATAGAATTTTCTACTAATCAACACTCAGCCTTCAAAAAAAGTACGATCAGAGAAAAAATCATAAACCAAGGTACTAAAGACATTTTGTGGATAAAAAATGAAATTTGTTCAAACAACAGAACCAAAAAAAAATCCCATCAAGTTTTCATTGTCCAAATAGCTTTTCTCCATCTTAGAGCATGTATGATGAAAAGTGACTTGTATATTTCAGTCTGATTAGAAGCCACTTGTGCCTCTTGCTTCTCAAATATCGTGTTTCAAATTTATATTTCAGTCTCAAGCATGCAATGATAAAGTGTTGAATTCAAAATCTCAATCCTCTTATTCTTTTTTTTTCTGGTGAGGAAGATTGGCCCTGAGCTAACTTCTGTTGCCAATCTTCCTCTTTTTCTGAAGAAGAAGAAGATTAGCCCTGAGCTAATATCTGTGCTCATCTTCCTCTACTTTACATGTGGGACACCTGCCTCAGCATGGCTAATGAGTGATGCATAGGTCCACACCTGGAATCTGAACCAGCAAACCCTAGGCCTCTGAAGGGGAACATAAGAACTTAACCGCTGCACCACCAGGCCAGCCCCTCAGTCCTCTTATTCTTAATTATCATAATTATTGATTAGTTTAGAAACCATGGAAAACATTATACAAAAGTATTACGTCTCATAATAGGTGGCATCTTTCATTCAGTGAAATATAACATATGTTATATACTCTGACATTTAGAAATCAAATAACAAATTAAGAGCAGAAGAGGAAAGAAGGTTGGAGTTAAAATAGATATACTAATTTCTTCATCTGTAACAGCTAGAATTCAAAAGATGTTGTTAAACCTTCAACTGAAATAACCAAAGCATAAATATTTATCATTGTAAAGGAAAGTACCAAGAATGAAAAAATTAACTAAAATAAGGTAGTGGAAGAAAGGAGAAAGGAAGAGAAACACTCTAGTTTTATCATCGTTCATACCAAGGAAGCAGAAGATAATGTTTAAAGTATTAGAGAATTTTAAAAAGTATATAACATAGTAGTTATAAAGTTAACCAGTGGAACAAAAATGCAAACCTTCCAAAATGTACAAATTACTTCCTAAATATAAAGAATTATACCAAGAAAGTAAAGCAAAGAATATGGACTATATATGATTTTTGAAAACAGTAAAAATATAAAGTATAGTTAATTTCAAAGAAATAGATCCAAATACATCTGTCATAGCAACAAATGTGAATGGGTTATATTCATATCTTTAACAAAGGAAAGAAAATAAGAGGATGAATAAAGGTATACAAGGCTAATGTAGAAAGAGAAGGAAGGAAGGGAGGGAGAGAGGTATGATGGGGACGATGGGGACAGGAAGAGAGAGGAGAAGAAGAAGAAAGGAAGGAAGGAAGGAAGGAGGGGAAGAAAGAATAGATCGTAACCTCAATACCAGGCCAGTATTAATTCATATTATGAAACATTAAATAAGACGAAAGGTCACTGTATAATGCTAAAAGGAGCCGTTCATATTGAAGATTTTAGAAAGTCAAGATTGTCAATGTACCAAAATATATAGCATCAATATTCACAAAACAGAAACTATAGGAGTTATAAAGAAAAACACAAAGTAATAGAATTTCATTCACCTCTTTTAGTCTTTGCCAGATCAGGAAATAAAGAAAAACTAAGCAATAATATGGAAGACCTAAGTGACATAATAAAGTAGAGCTAAATAAATATAGATCACATTCTGTTCCCTGAAATAAAAACTACAACCTATATTACACAGAAACAGCATAAAAATGACAAGGAAAATCACCATTAATTCCAAAATTTTAAAACAACACAGGCAATATTCTCTGATCACAATGTAACAAACCTAGAAATTAATAATAAAACAAAAAATAAAAATGTACTTATTAATTGAGTGACTTTGTACAAGTTATCTTTCAGAGCCCTCATAACATCAACTGCAAAATGAAGAGAATACTGAAATCACAGTCATTTTGAAAGTTTTATGGGACTTTTAAGCTGTCAGACAAGAGTAAAATATTATCCATGACGAATCATCTTCCTCCTCACACTTAAGTGACTTAATTTGGCAGCTCCAATGATTTGAAAAACTTTGTACTGTCCACATGTGGCTATTTAATTAAAGCAAATTAAATTGAAATTCTAGTTCTTCAACGTTGGTCTCATTTAAAGTACTCACGAGCTACGTGTGGCTAGTGGCTGCCATCTTGGATATTAGAATATTTCCATCATTGCAAACAGTTCTATTGTATAGTGCTGGCTTAGATGATACCAGGCAAATCGATCAAATATCTAAAAGTTCGTAAGAATTATTTAAGTTTTATTTCAGCAAGTTAACAAGGCCCTTCTAGTGAGAATCTCAGATGATTCTTTTTTCCCACTTCGCTTCCTAATTATACTCAAAGATCATCCTCTCACTTAATATAATCCAAATACATTAAGGTGCTAATTGAATATGATGAGTAAGCTGTGCATACTAATTGTCACTAATAAGCTTAATGCTGATTGCTTCAGCCTGTAACAGCTACTCACCTACAGAGTGGTTCAAGTCAACTTGATAGCCCTCACTCTTCATTAAGAAGACGTGTTTTATTAAGTTGATGTCAATATATGTGAGCCCGGAGGAGTTACACCACTGGTAGTCCTTTTAACGTGCAAAAGTATACCATATGCAAACCCTGAACTAATTGCTCGTGCAGCTGAAGGTGACTCTTACATCCACCCCAGTTTTACAGTGATGCTTAGAGCATTCCATTACGGCAAGCTTTGAATCAACAATAAGTACCTCCGTGTCTATTACATTTCTTCATTCATTCACTATATTTTTAAATTCCTAACACTACTGACTACTCTTGTGATCCTGGTCAATTCACTTATTTCCTCTGGGCTTCAGATTCCCCTCCTGTAAATCTGGGGGAGTGGGGAGAGGGGAGATGAGAAAATGGAGGCCTAATTACAAGTTTATGGCCTGTTTTCCCCCCTAGTTGAGGGAACTGTGCTTAAAAAATGCTAGAGACTAGATCTTAGTTGTTCTCACCACAAAAAAAAATTATGTGACCTGATAGAGGTGTTAGCTAATGGCACCATGGTAACCGTATTGCAATATATAAATGTATCAAAGCAACATGTACACCTGTAACTGACACAATGTTATATGTCAATCATATCTCAATAAAAAATAGTAGGGCTTACTTGGGGAGTTTAGAGAGGTCACAAGTGTACCTAAGAATTGATTTTTTAAAAATACAGACATAGATGTCATTGGGAAGAATGTGGAGGGAGGGACAGAGGACCAGCCACCTCCCCACTTCTGCGGTCCCAGGTGAAGACTGCAGCCTGTGCAGCAGCCGGGGGCAGCCCAGCCAGCAGAGCAGGAATCCCCCAGCAAATGGAGAAGAACACTCTCTCTAAAATGCTCATCTGAGAGGGCAGCTGACCCTGCAGGGGCCACAGTGCCGGAGGACAATGGCCATCCTGGGCTAATTCAATGAGCAGAGAGGGAGATTGTGACAATCCAATTTTCCTTTCTCCCTCACAACTATGGCAACCCACGAATAGAGCAGCTTTCCCCACCCTGACTCGGTACAGAGATTCTAGCTTGTCCATCCTTCGGAGGCTGGCAGACCAACTGGAAAACAAGTGTCTGTTTTACTTCTCACCATCTGCTAATCCACATCCATTCCACCTTCCCAGGGAAAGAAAATTCCCAGATCCACTGAAATAAATAGAAAAAAAGGCCAGATGAGGGGCCTCAGCTATCTAAAGGGAGGAGATTAAGAAAGCCAGTCTCGGGCTGGTCCAGTGGCATAGTGGTTAAGTTTGCGCACTGTGCTTATGCGGCCAGGGGTTCACAGGCCCAGATCCCAGGCGCGGACCTATACACCACACATCAAGCCATGCTGTGGTGGCATCCCACATACGAAATAGAGGAAGACTGGCATAGATGTTAGCTTGGGGACAATCTTCCTCAAGCGAAAAGAGGAGGATTAGCTCAAAGCCAATCTTCCTCACAAAAAAAAATAACCCACGGAAAGCCAGTCTATACTCATATTCCCGGTGGCCAAAGTTAAAAGAAGAAACAGAAAAGACCACTAAGGAAGGCTGCAATAAACAGCTATACGATCAAAATGCAATGAGCTTCTACAGCAAACAAAAAAGCTAATATCCGAATATTAAAATATAATAGAAGAATTAGCAAAGGGAAAATACATTGACAAAGAAGAAAAAAAGGAGGAAGGGGAGGAGGAAAGGGGAAAAAAGAGAAGAGGAGGAAGCAGAGAAACAATTTTACGTACTGGAAAATCAAATGGGTAAGCTGTCGTTGTCGTAGTACACATAGTAGAAAAAAAATTTAAGGGAAATCATAAATAAAAAGCTTAGAGATACCACTGTATACCTATTGGAATGGCCAAAATCCTGAACCCTGACGACATTAAATGCAGCAAAGGTGTGGAGGAACAGGACATCTCCTTCATTGCCGGTGGGAAGGCAAAATGGTGCAGCCACTTCGGAAGACAGTTTGACAGTTTATTATAAAATTAAACATATTCTTACCACAGAACCCAGCAATTATGCTCCTTGGTCTTTACTCAAACGAACTGAAAACTTATGTTCACACAAAAGCCTGTACATCAATGTTTCTAGGAACTTTATTAGTATCTGCCAAAACTTGGAAGCAACCAAGATGCCCCTTCAGTAGGTGAATGGATAAATAAACTGTGGTCCATCCAGACGATGGAATATTATTCAGCACTAAAAAGAAATGCGCTATCAAGGCATGAAAAGACATGCAGGAACCTTAAATGCATATTACTAAGTGAAAGAAGCCAACCTGAAAAGACTACATACTGTGTGATTCCAACCATATGACATTCTGGAAAAGGCAAAACCATGGAGACAGTAAACAGGTCAGTGTTTACTAGAGATTAGAGGGGACAGAGAGACAAATAGGTGGAGCACAGAGGATTTCTGGGGCAGTGAAGTTTTTCCTTATGATAGTATAATGGTTAATACACGTCATCATCAATTTGTCCAGACTCACAGAGTGCACACCTCCACGAGTCAACTCTACCATATACTAGGGACATTGGGTGATAATGATGTGTCAATGTAGGTTCATCTTATAACAAATATGCCACTCTGATGGGGATGTTGATAATGCAGGAGGCAATAGATGTGGGGGAGGGGCAGAGTGTATGGGGGAACTCTCTGTACCTTCTGCTCAACTTTGCTGTGAATCTAAAAACTGCTCTAAAAAATAAAATCTACTAAAAATAAGTTGAGTGACATAGGAAGAAAACAACTCTGGAAGCACAATATGAAAGAGATGAGAAACAACTAAGGAAATAGTAGGACATTTTACTGAATTGAAGAAAGACTTGAATTCAGAGCACATAGGTGTCCCCAAGGGTTAGGCTAGCCTAAGGAGAAAAAAAAGATCCACATCTAAACATATCCTTGTGAAATGTCTAAGTTTTAATAGTAAAGAGAAAATTACATGACCAGTCCAAAATAAAATGTGGCTTTCAAAGTTAAGGCCACTCTCTAGCATCAGAGTTCTCTCTGCAACCCCAGACGTCAGATGACAGATAAACACACTTATAATCTGTCGAGAGAAAAGGACAGCCGTCTAAGAATCCTATTCCTGACCAGGATAATGTTAGCACACAAAGCAAATGGAGTTATTTCCAGTAATGGCAAGAAACACACAAAAAACAAAAAGAAAAAACTGGTTGAACATAGAGGAGGAAAGGTATATGAAACAAATGCAAAAATATATACACAGAATAAGTAATAGAAGACAAAGGGAAATTTAAGGGCAAAGTTGTATGCTTTAAAAAGCTATAATCTCGGAAGAATATGTAATAAAATGCATATTTATGAAATAATAAAAGCAAAATATATAAAACAAAATAAATATTAAAAACAGGACATTTTGATAAATTATGAGAGGACTTTTATACTTATCTCTAAGTATTTGATAGATTCACATAGAGGAAAAATTATGCAAAAATATTCAGGATTTGAAAAATACACTCCTCAAGGCTGAGCTAATAAATACATATTTAAAGAGAATATTTTACTGTCTAAGAGGGGATAAGCATTTTTCCTTCATTACCAGAAACTTTTGTAAAAATATGATCATTTATTGTACCAGAGAGAATAAAATCTTACTTTACTCAAAAAAAAAGTGCCATTTCTTGGATATTATACAATAAATACAAAAATCAGCATGAAAAGGGAAACCAAAAAGAAAATACCACTTCAAATCTGAGAAATACTCTTCCAAATAGACAGACTCAGAGGAACGAAATTGAAATCACAGACTATTTAGAAATGACCAAAAAGGAGAACTTCATATAAAAACCTATGAGAAAGTTCTAGAATCATAATCATAAAAAATATATAAATTTATATGCTTTTATATTTAAACATGAAAGATTGAATAAAAACATAATCAGTATTAAACTTAAGAAACTAGAAAAATAGTAAAATAAAACAAAAAGAAATAAGGGGAGAAAATATAGGCAAAAGTCAAAATTGATAACTTAAAACTGGAAAAACATTACACATACAGACTCAAGCAACACAGCTGAGATATTTTTCATCTGTTCGTGCCTCGTTTCCCTCATCCATAAAGTGAGAACAAAATAGTAGCTAATACACAGGGCTATTAAGAGAATTAAATGAGTTAATATTTGTAAAGACTTGGCACAGTGCTTGACGAATGTGTTATACACATGTTAAATAAAATAAAAGTAGAGAATGTGATAAATCAAGCAAACCCTGGATATTTAAAAAATAAAGCAATAAAATCGACAAATTCCTAACAACGTGGTTAGATCTCCTTTTTTATGGAGCAAGGGTAGGAATTGTGTTTTAAGACTCAGGACAAACAAGAGTACTTGGTTCCAAGCACTGTGAGCCTGAGAACCAATGCGCAGTTTACAGGAGGGCTAGAAACCAGACACCCAGAACCTAGAGACCCTGGGAGCCACAGAACCTCCAGCTCCTGGGAGGCTGAGTTTGGGGCCAGCCCCTCCCAAGCCAGTGCCAGCTGGCTTGGCCAGAGAAAACTCTGGAGTCATTTACGGGGCGATCTCCCTTGTCACTCTCCAACACCTTCAATGAGTAGCTCATTCCTAGGTCTCTCAAGCTATTCCTGTACACAGACAAAGACAGAAAGCTTCCCGCTTCATTTAATGAAGTAATCGTAACCTGATAAAGGTACATTAAGAAAAACTATAGGTCAATTCCACTTATGAATGTAAAATGTTAAATAACTACTAGCAAATTGTATCCAGTGGTATATTTTAAGAAATAACACACAATGACCAAGGACACTTTGCCTTAGGACCAAATGGATAAGTAAACATCAGCATATCTATCAAAATAATTCACCACGTTAAAAAAATAAAAGAACAAAAATATTACATAAAAAGATGAAAATAATCAAATTCATTAACTATTGCTCAAAAATTATTAAGTAGCAAAAGAATAAAGAAAATGCACTATACAAGATGCAAATATTTACCAGAAACTATTATTAAAATTATTTACCTTGTGAAACATTAAGAATATCTCTCCTAGAATCAGGATTCACATAAAAATGCAATTTCTAGTATTCAACATTTTTAAAGATCTACTAATGAAAAAGACAATAGAATTATTTTTATTTACAAATGAAATAAACACTCGAATACATAGAAAATCCAAGAGACTCAATACAAAATCAATTAGTGCTGAACAGGACATTTTGTGTAAAAATAGGGGGAGATCTTATACACAGCAACAAAAATTATAGTACACCCAAGGATAAGCAAAATCAAAATAACTCGTGTTTTTAAAAATAATAATGTTTTATTAAAGAATAGAATATAAAATCTGAATAAAGCAAAATAAAAGCAATAATTCTTTCCAAATTAGTATATAAATTTAATGCAATTTTAAACAAAACCCCATTAGCTTTTTTTAACTAGACAAAATATGTTATTTGAATTGAAAAATGAAGGCATGAGGTCACTCAAGAACTTTTTGATACTGAAGCTTAGTGACCGGGGATGGACATACATTTAATTCACATTTGCTATGAAGCTACAGTACAGTAGGAGCACAGGAGTAGACAAATGCATCAGTGGAACAGATTCTAAAGTCGAGAAACAGATCCAAGGGTATGAAAGAACTTCATTTACAATAAAGATGGCATGTCAATTCACTGGGAGAAAAATAAATTATTCAATAAACGCTGAAAAAATTGGCTATCCATGTGGAAGAAAAAAATCATACATAACGCCATAAACAATTGTCAACTTCAGACAGCTTAAATATATAAATGGAACATAAAATAAAATACTGGAAGAAAACACTGGAAAATAGTTTTATAATATTGTGATAAATAGGACCATCCAAAACAAGCTATAAAGAAAAAAATTGACAGATTTGATTATACAGATATTTAAAAACTTCACTATGGAAGGGAAAAACCTGAACAAATTCAAAAGGTAATGGTATTAATTGTAATGGGGTAAATCTCATATGTAATTAAGAAAAAGACAATCAATCTAATTTTTAAATAGACAAATTATATAAATAAGCGATTCACTGAAGAGAAAATATGAAAAACTATACATAAAAAAGACGTTCAGTGTCACTGAAAGTCAGAATAATAATATAACATTTTCAGGAAACATTTGGCAAAATTTAAAATGCATGATGACATCCAGAGTATTAAGAACATAGTGTAAAGAATATTTGCTTATATTGTTGGTAAAAGTGATCTGGTTGAAGAAATTAATATTTTAATGGATACTCCCTTTGACCCAGCAGTCTTACTTCTATGAATATATACTATAGAAATAAAAACATTAATACATGATGCAGCATTGATTTGTGACAACACCAACTTAAATGTTAGTCATCTAGGTGATGTATTTTATATATATAAATCTATTTTATGTTTTATAAATATATTTATACACATTTCATATATAGATATGACATTTTCTAAAAGAATAGAAAAAAGGGAAAAGGAGAGGATTCATATAAAAACTATTGAAAATCATTCTCTGACCTGAAAATAGAGAGAGTGAATATTAGGACATTATGATTAGGTTAGAGAGAAAAAGAAGTAATCTGTTAGTTCTTAATTAAAGCATATGTTTTAATTTTGTAATTAAAAATTAAATTAAGAAAGAACAAACCTGGGTCTTCTAGAAAATTAAATTAGTGGTTTTAATTATCTCAAAAGACCCTTCTAACTCAAAAATATTCCCAACTCCATCATCTTCAGAAAATCATAGCAGGATTTGTGAGGAACAGTGCAAGAAAACCTAGCTCCTAATTTTCAGTCGAATTGAAAAACCAGACACGTACATCAAATAGAACCATTGCACAAAGTTGTATAGGAATAAGCACAAATATAGTGAAATAAAAATGTTTTCATAAATTGCTAGTGGAATATGAAGGAATGTATTACTCATTTGGACTGAAATAACTCAAGAAAATATTTCTTTTTTTTTAAAGATTTCATTTTTCACTTTTTCTCCCCAAAGCCTCCTGGTACATAGTTGTATATTCTTCGTTGTGGGTCCTTCTAGTTGTGGCATGTGGGACGCTGCCTCAGCGTGGTTTGATGAGCAGTGCCATGTCCGCGCCCAGGATTGGAACCAACGAAACACTGGGCCGGCCTGCAGCGGAGCGCGCAAACTTAAACACTCGACCACGGGGCCAGCCCCAAGAAAATATTTCTTGAAGAAAAATTAGTTCAGAGTGGCTTGCACAACTTCTCTCACATCCGCTCACCCCTTCATCTTTCTAAGACTAAGCTATCAAGATGAGGCCCTATCCAAGCCAATATTTATGGGCTTTGTTTCTTCAGCAAGTGCTTGGCACATTAACCTCACTTTAACATCAAAATGCTTGTACTATAGTTTTGTATTTTAATTTTTCTTCCAAATTTGATAAAGAAGTTTGGAAGCTCATGGAAGACAAAAACTGCATATTGTCTTTGCACCCCCAGAGCGTTTAGTATATTTATTTACTCAATAATTTGGATAAGTTTAGAATTCCTGACTCATCTCTGAAGTTTGACGATGGTCATTGCTTCTCACCCTAGAACACGTCTTCATATCTTCTCTCCCAGAAGATCCTCCCAGAGTGTCCTTGGCACTTCAACATCACTTAATGTCAGAGTTCTTATATTTATTGTTGCCTTGTTTATGACCCACATAAAATCTAATTCTTCCATGAACATTTTATAGATCACCCTGGTCAAATGGAAAAAATACCCTTGTATTTATCTCTTAAAGGTCCTCATTTAAACAACTCTTCTAGGGCTTGTATATGCCTTTCTTCCAAATAGTTTATGTCATGCCAAGAAGGGGCACAAGAAAAATATTTGTTAAATGTAAGAAGGAAGAAGAGGGGGCCCGCCCGGTGGTCCAGTGGTTAAGTTTGCACGTTCTGCTTTGGCAGCCCAGGGTTTGCCAGTTGGAATCCTGGGTGAGGACATGGCACCACTTGGCAAGCCATGCTGTGGTAGGCGTCCCACATATAAAGTAGAGGAAGATGGGCATGGATGTTAGCTCAGGGCCAGTCTTCCTCAGCAAAAAGAGGAGGATTAGCAGCAGATGTTAGCTCAGGGCTAATCTTGCCCCCCCCCCCCAAAAAAAAAGAAGAGAAGAGAGAACTAGAGGAAGAGAGGGAAGAAGGAAGTCACTAACACGGAAACCAGTACAAAACAGAATTCATCATTAGTATTACTATTATTTAGATTTCTCCCTGTTTCTTTCCGGAATTAGATAATGCGTCAAATGTAGAAGATCTAAATTCCCTGGATTCAGAAGAAAAATCATCCTAAGCCCATCTAGCATGCTTGCAACAAATTAAAGCAGAGAATTAGTCCCCTGAGAGGCCAGTTCCAGCTGCCTATTGCCTCAGGCACTGGGTTTCTGCCCAGGACAGAATGAGACGAGGAGCTGTGAGCACATTCTACCAAATGGGTCCCCGGGCTCAGTGCTACGTCTCTTCCACTTTGCTCGGACGCGAGACGCTAGGCCTTGGGCCCGAGCTCCGGGTCCTGGGCAGAGAGCTCCTTCCAGCCACACAGGAGTGGAGCCTGGTAAAGCCTCCTTAGCCCTGCACACAAGTGAGGTATCAGCTAACTCCATTCCTCTCCCGTGTAGCTCTAGTCTAGAATCAGGAGCAAATCCAGGTTTCCAGGCTTACAGCTTATATAATTTGGGTGGCTCTGGTTATGAAAAAGGAACACAAAATTCTAGGTACAAAAGCAAATACTTATTTATGTGCTCTTTTTCCCTGTGCCTATTTTTGGGGCGGTAATTTTTTTTCCTAATCTTCATGATTTTAACCAATGGAAACCATCATTTCATTCCGTTGTGATGCAATAGGAGAGTTTTTGACATCCTGAAGTTTATGCCAGACTTATTTTGGTTTTTATTTCCACAATATTTTTCCCATCATATTTGAATTTTGATTGGATTAATAATTCAAGAAGAATACAAAATTAATTTGGATTCAGGCATCCACAAGAGCAACTCTAATTTTAAAATAACTATTGCATTATATTAAGCTCCAAAACACTGTGATCAAATTGCTTCTATAAAACATATATTGCTTTATTGACAAATACACATAGGAATTTCCTCACTGGAACTCTTGTTTCTTTGGGCTGTTTTTTGGAGTGTGGTTTTATCTGGAACTGCCAGGTTTCATCAGGAAAAGATGCATCGATACACTTAAGACACAGTCCAATGTGTCAAGATGCATAAAGCATGCAACTTTACACACAGAGGTACAAACTGTTTGTGACAGTACTACAATCTGTGCCCTAGAAACAAGAATTCTCATAAATTCCACTTCACATGATTCCCACCAAAAGAAGGAAAGAAGTAAAAGATACTTTATGCAAAGACTGTGAATTCCTGACAAGAGTGAACATGTTTTCGCTTAAGCATCTCTGAGCATCAATCTTTCACTTCTAACTGGATACATCTGATGATCAGAAGACTTTTCCAGACCCACTTCCAGCCCTGTACATTTCAAACCTCATTTTTCTTCTGTCCATGTCATCGCCAGACACAACAGAACAGGACAGATCATGATGCAACTTCTCGTCCTGCAACTTCCGATGATCCAGCTGAATTGGCCCAAAAGGCACTGAGAGTATTCCTGGGAGTCGCATCACAGTAGAACATTTACAGATAGCTTGTTATGCGTGGAAGAGGCTGCAGACCACATGAATACTCCCACTAAATTCAGTTACATCTATGCCCCGATACAGTTCTCATTAGTCAGATCCCCAAAATGCCCTTGGCCACTCCACTGCTACCCAACAGAAGGGGAGGTATGGCTGAAGGGAAGTTATGGTGGAACTGGACATTTTGCAAATGAAAAAAGACCATACCACTGTATATGCATTGCTAGGGCCCCTCCCAGGCTCTTGGAAGGAGCTTAGCCAAGTGAGTATCTTGGAGAACGGGCTTCATAAGCTTCATAGTGAGTCCTTAGATTTATGTCCCATTATTAACAGCTACAACGTCCACTACCAACTAGCAGCTGGTTGATATACCAACTAATAGTTTCACTCTCTCTGAAAGGAAGCCAAACTCTTTAGAGTTTGACTTTATATATTTATATTTATTTATTTATTTCACGATAGTTCCATGAGGCAAGAAATCATTCAATAAAGAAGTATCAGGCCCATGCTCAAGCTAAGGGCAGGGTTGCCTAGTCTGAAGTGCCATAGTAGGAGGTAGGACAGTGTCCCTGCCCAGAGGGGACAGCTATGCGGGGACAAGGACAAAGCGCTGTGTGATAACATCAGGTCACGGTGGGCAGGAGAGGATAACAGCTGCCCACGGGTGGTTTAGGCAAAGCTGGAGGCTCCAGAAGGAGATAAGCAGTTGTTCGTTTGCAGTTGGCTGCTCAACCTGTGAGTCCAAAATGTGGAGGCAGCAGTGAGTGGGCGTGTCTGGTTCCCAGGGGAGGCCACCCCTCAGCCACCCCATTGGTCCAGGCCAGCAGAGCATCCCTGGCACAAAAGGCCAAGTGGTCTGTAACGGGTGCTGTGTTACAGGTCTGGAAGCAACCCTACAGTGGGCATGTTTAATCTCTCCACTGGGAAACTGCAGCAACAACAGTACCAGCAAGTGCACGCTATACTCCAATAGGCACCAAGGTTTGAGAGCAAATGTATCCAGATCAACAGGAGAAGTCATCAATGTGCACAACTGAGTGTGAATGATGACTACAGGCAATGCATGCACATGCCCCACCTCCCACTACCTGAGCTCTACTGCAGGCCCCACTGGCTGCAAGCTGAGAAGGGAGTATGCTGAAGTGGGGGCGCCGCCCCGGGGAAAGGTCAGCCTTAGAGCTGATCAGGCTGCCTCATCTGCCTGAGCCGTTGTCCACCTTCGGTTTCCTGAAGCTAAGGCTGAAAGTCGTTCTGTGGGCTGGAAATCACCACCACCTCCCTCTCCTACTCCTCTACTTCTCCCTGAAGGTCCCTGAACATAAATCTTAAATCCAGCCCATTGATTAAGCCAGAACAGCATCCATGTCCTGCTTCTCTCGAAGTTTATAAAGATATCCATCCATGACCATGAAAAACAGCTCTGCCCGAAGCCTGGCACAGGATGCTCTTTTTCCTCGAGGTGTGTGTCCTTCAGATGCAAGAAATCTCCCTTACTGGAGAAAACCTTTGTACCTGCTGAGACTGGCAGCGGAGGGTTACACCAGTACCCAGGCAATCCTATCTGGGGACACAATGGACATACCTGTGTTTGAGGCACAGAGGCACCTAGTAGTGATCTCAATAACTGGGGAGGAGCCAATCTACAATAATTCAGGGTCTTCCAAGAACCCCAGCAGAACCGCCCTTTGTTAACCATGGTGGGCTTTGAGGTTCTCTAATCGAGAGCCAATCCTGCTGGGTCTCTTATTTTCAAAATCTGGGGCCGCTGTGGTGTATGCAGGAGTTTTGATAGTATTGGGAATTGTTCTCCCTCATAAACAAGGTGGTGGGCGCTTAAATATTCTTGAATATTTTCACATTCCTGAAATCAGGAGGATCTTAAGAGATGAAGTGGTCATTGTCATAGCAATCTTAACCAGTTTCTCCCAGTAATATTTTACTTTTCCTATATTCACAGTATGTCAGAAATAGAAGTCTGGAAAATATTTGTAATAAGTACAAAATAAAAATTCAAAGAGACAAGAAAAGATGTGTTTATGGGTTATGGTGTTAGACGTCCTTTTCAACCGAAACCTCTGCATTTATACTACTCAATATGACACATGTCACATCAAAGGGGACCATCAAAAGTGTTTCCCAAGTTGTTTATAGCCTTAGAGAGAGGCTTAAGAGTAATCTTCAAAGACATATTTGAGTATTCTTCCGCAATAAAGAGATAAATAAGTAGTTGAAGTATTGCTCATAGACTTACTATAAATCTAAGTTTGATAAAAGAATTCTGAGCATAGTGCACAAATACTTACCAGAGGAATGAAAACCCAGTGACATTCAGCTGAAGGTCACTATTTTTCAGAGCTGCACACACTGCCCATTAGGTGTGAGTGAATCTCTCTGTGTTCCCTTCGTTTCCTCGGTCACTATCCCAATATTACAATAGAGCTCTACCATGAGGTACAATCAAAACAACTTCATGCACAGGTCGTTCTGCGCACCAGGGTTAAGGAAAAAGAAAAGGCAGAAGGCTTTCTTTTCTTTAGCTCCAAGCCAGTGTGTTGCTTAATGTCAACAAGATAAGCCAAAATCTCATTCCATTTAATATCAGTTCAAGCGTAAAACCTCACTCCCTGGTATCTTTAGGTCTGCCTTTTACCTCGGGGGAAGATCCCTGGAGTTGTGAAAAGCAATTCTTTGTACATTATAAGAAAATACAAAGAGCTGGTGAAGGGGGATGCAACTGGGAAAAGCACAAGTGGGAGAAAAGGGACTTTCTCTGGCCACAGATGCAGAAGGAAAACAACGCACCAGAAGCAAAACATATTGACAGCTCCCCGAGAAACACTCATCTGAACTGCTGAAATGAACTAAAGAATTATTTTTGATTTTTGTAAATGAGTTTTTTATTTCCATTCAGAAATAACCTGGATATTAATCTAGTACCTTCATTCACATGACCCACATCCCTGCCCTCCCCAAATACAGTTATAGCAAGTAAATAGAAAAGTGAGCTGCTGGATTTCAAAACCAATCTGTTTTCAAAGTCACAGGAGGCATAAAAATACAAAAAGAAAAAGTGTTAGGCCTTGTTTATAAGAAGCAGTGTGGTCACCTGAGGGAAGAAGTCACGTCACGTGGAAATAAGGCAGGCAGAAATGTCAGCCACGTGACCAGCCTAATGTTAGCCAAGAAATGCCTGATCACCAGATTTTGTAGAAAGAACTACAACACAGTGTAAGAAGTGGACGGTCACTCAGAATCCAACACAGCTTCAGCAGAAGTGTTATCCCACCATCCCCAAGCAGAAAGCATTTACTGATCTATTTTCTTCCGTTCTACCATTAACAAGACTCAACTCTCGCCACCTCTGTTCCTCCTGCCCCTGCGATGGTGTGCTTCTGTCCCCTCCCTTTTAGCTGGCTTCCACTCCCTCACAGTTTCTGCCTGGACCTCTCCTCTGATTTTTGCACTGCCTTCTTTGCAGACATCAAGCCTCAGTATAAAACCACTGTCCAATCACCAATTGTCTTTCTGCATGAATATCAAGCTTCCATGGGCCAAAGAGTCACACCCGGATGACTCATAGGGTCTGGCCAGGCTGGAGACTCACATCAAATGCCCTCTCGTGGTTAAATCAGCTGTGGCAGGGCCAGTGTCATGGAATAGAGGCTATCAGCCCTATGTATACACAACCTTTCAGAGGAGGGTTTGCATGAGCTCGGCCTGCACAGAGGAGTAGACACAGTACATACAGCATCCTCCACCACACGACACCGCAGCCTGGTATTTTCTGAGGATCACCATATAAAACTTCAGTTAGCTTTTAAGGCTTAATTCTAGACTGAATTTTTTTTTTAATATTTTAACCCAAATCTGCTGAGCCTCTATGTCAAGTCGTGTACTAGGCTTTGGGCATGAGGGTTGGAAAGTAAAACAGTTTGCAAAACAGATAGTGCAACAAAAGGCTTGAAAGAAAAAGAGAAGGAAAAGTGCCTCAACGGGAGGGGCGGCGTAGGGTGATCGAGAAGAGGTCACATGTTACGGTCAGGCAGACCTGGGTTCAAACGCCAGCTTTGACATTTCCTGGCTGTGGATTTTGGATAAGTTGCTTAATATCTCTGAACTTCATCTTTTCTACAAAACAAACATCATAATAGGGCCTACAGAACGAATTCTCAGGATCTGTTTTTAAGTGCTTAGGTGAACACACACACGTGCACACAAACATAGGCTTGGCACTTGCCTCTCTGAGATCCTGGGATATCACATTCACCCAGAATTTTTAAATTATGTTTTGCAATAAGAGAAAAACCCCTTAGTTCCTGGCCAAGTCCAAAGGGATAATGGGGAAATGTCTCAGCATTTGGGCAGTATTTTATTCTTTGCTCACTATGTCTTAGGCCCACTTGTGGCCAATACCAACAATTGCAGGATCCCTCAGGAGAAATGCTTAGACCTGTGGTCAGCACGTATTCAGGAGCCATTTGGAGTGCATGGCAGGAAAAGCAATGCTAAGTATTCCATTCTCTCCCCTGTATTTCCTGGCCCTTTTGTAGTTAGGTAAAACATGTCTAGCTCTGGAGAATTCAATGTGAATGAAAGTGACAGGCATCATTTCTGGGCCAAGGTAATAGAAAGTTCATATGCTTTTCTCTGCCTTGGTGACTGGCAATAATCCAGTGGGGATAAATCTTTGTTGATCTAAACCATAGCAATTTCAGGCTTAATTTGTTACTGAAGAATAATCGGGCTTCCACTGACTCATACAGAGTGGCTTTCAGTACTATAGGAAATTATTAAACTGATCGAGATGAAGGTGTTCTCTGAATTCCAGGAGGCAGAGATTATAAATCTTTTTGTCACCTCACCTTGGAGCACCAGCCTCAATTCCCTTTTTTAGCTACTGCAATTCCAGGGGCTACACCAGAGGCGGGACCACAGATGACAATGCAGCAATGCCAAGAGGAGGACAGAAGACGGTGTACCATGGCTTCCACAGACCATCAAGTTTAGAAACACAAGGAATATTCTTATTATCTCAAGTTCATTTTTAGCCAAAATATTTGTCCATTATTTAGGTTACTTTTGTGTTCAGCAGTCTCATTCATTGTTAGTGCCATCGAGCCAGTTCTGACTCCTAGCGACCCTGGGTACAGCAGAGCAGACCCTGCCCAGTCTTTTTGCGCCATCCTCTCACCTTCGGACGCTGTATCAGACAACACTCTGCTGCTATTCATAGGGTTTTCATGGCCAATTTCTTCTGAAGTGGGTGGCCAGGTCCTTCTTCCTAATCTGTCTTAGTCTGGAGTCCACCATGGGTGACCCTGCTGGTATTTGAAATACCAATGGCATAGCTTTTGGCATCACAGCAACACGCAGCCACCACAGTATGACAAAGACAGAGGGGTGGTGTGGTTCCCTGGCCAGGAAATGAACCCAGGATGAGCCAAGGAGAGCACCTAATCTTAACCACTAGACTATAATGGTTGGCTTCCACAGCCTCACAACAGCTAGTGATTGTAGAGCATTCATGGTTCTAAATACTTTACATATAATAACCCATTTAATGCATACCAACCCAGTAAGATTGATTTATTATTGTCCCCATCTTCAAGATCAAGAAACTGAGACACAGGGATCCCTCATGGTTTGGAGGAGACAAAGTTGTTTGTGGTGAAGTCAGAAGCTAGTTACTTAGCGTCTGGTCCACAAATAGATTCATCTACTTTCACGAGTGGTTGGGATGATTAAACAGCATCACATATGTGAAGCACTTTGTGAAGAACCTCACTCACAGGAAACATCCAACAAGTATTTGCTGTGATCACGATTGTGTTGATGACGATGGGTGAGAACGGGACCTGTCATCCTTGAGTTTCCCGGAGAGAAATTAGTGCTACGTTATCACTTGCGCACCGTGGTCTGTGCTCAACTGAGATGAATAGATATAATTCCAAAGACAAGAACTAAACCTCCAATCAAGCTGAAAGGAAAGGCATCCACGTAAAACTAAAAGTGCCCATAAGTCCTGTGCTGTGTGCCATTTAGTACGTTTAGTACCAGTTGTTGACTGGTTAATGTACTTCTCACGTTCCTGTCACTAACATAAATAATTTGCATTGATAATCACTCTAATGATATTGCTATTATCTAAAATGACAGATAACCATATGGATGCAAGAAGTGTTACCTGTGGAGGACTGCCTGGTGTCCTCGGCTATGCACACTTTGACATCAATTCAAAAGTGATGACACATAAAGTTAGTTTTTAATTATTTCACTCAATAACTGGAACATGCAACTGTCAATCTTAGAGAATATAAATCCCCTGTCAATAACCAAAATGAAAGGCATAAAACTGAAGGAGGATGCCAGGCAATAAACAGGCTAATTAGTATGATTTTTATAACTTAGATATGTATCACACAGGAAATAATAAACAGCATCAAATAAATCTGTACATTCAATTCTGGATGTGGGAATAATTTAAGAGCTCAGGTTTTGCTATTTCACAGATTCTTCTGTGATATTTTAGAAATATTTTATAGACAATGATTTCCGACAGCGTCTACTTTTACGCATAGTGTGCTTTACTCTGCCCCAAGTGCCAACACAGGAAACTAGTCCAAGAGCCAGGAGAGTAAGCCATGAGGCTTGAGCATCAGTCTGGCTAGCCATTCTGCTATACTTTCTAAAGGAGCGGACTGACTTTAAATACAAGGTTTTCCCAGACTACTTGTTATGCATCATGCCAACTTAAGTAAAATGGAGATTTCTTAAAGTTTTCAAATATAAAGATAGAGCTTTAGTTTCATATATCAATTGGGAAAGGGAGGGGAGACAGAAGGTCATGGTAGCATCTGTTTTAATGCATTTTATTTTTGAGTATATCATAAGCCTTCTTTTATCTTAATTTGTACGTTTCTTCATTTCATTACTGTTGTTATCTGAGGATCCTTATAAGAATTAGTGAGTTAGACGACAGTTGACCAGATGGCCTAATTATTCTCGAAAAATAATCTCTCATTAAAAAAAAAAAACTCATCGATCACAGTCAGAGGATTCTAGCCAACCACCAATTAGTATGAAAATTGGTAAAGCCTCTAGAATGAAGGGAATGAAGAATTTATCCTAATTTTCCTATATGAACTGGATATCTGGGTAGCAAACAGTGAGAAAAGTTTGTCTTTAGAGAATGTTACAGCTGACAAATGAAAAAAGAATGATGAGGGGCTGGCCCAGTGACATAGTAGTTAAGTTCACACACTCTGCTTCAGCAGCCTGGGGTTCACCACTTTGGATCCCAGGTGTGGACCTATGCACTGCTCATCAAACCATGCTATGGCAGGCGTCCCACATATAAACCAGAGGAAGATGGGCACAGATGTTAGCTCAGGGCCAGTCTTCCTCAGCAAAAAGAGGAAGATTGGCAGCAGATGTTAACTCATGGCTAATCTTCCTCAAAAAATAAAAAAGAATGATGAAAATTTTAAGTATGACTATTTTGTAAACACTAATAAGTTAATGGATCTACCAACTGATATCAACAACTGCCAACATCGCTAAAAGAGAGACAACCAGATGTTATGTGTATCCTGATGTAAGTATGGTAGGGGATCAGAATTTGTCACTCCAAAATGTGTCTCTTTGGCTTCATTATTTTTAAGAACAATAGACTCAGAAAGAAACTTTGACTTTCCCCTTCACTGCCTAAAAGGATTTAAGACGGAAGGTCTTGAGCAGGAGGAGCCATCACCATAGATAACTCTGCGTACGGTAGGCTAGGAGCAACCTTGCTAAGCCCATTTTTAATCAAAGTTCTCTCTCTTGGGTCATATTGTCTATAGATGGCCCAGCAAACATTTGCTTTTCCATCTCCATGTAAATTGCCTTCCTCCCCTTTGAAGTCCCAAACCACCACCCTCAACATCCTCCTTTGTCGTTAACTAAAGATGGTATTTAAAGTGGTGGCTTCAGGCATTGTGGCAAGTTACTCAGTTTTCCTGGGTTTCTCCCTTGTATACATGTTATTAAATTTTGTTTGATTTTTCTCCTGTTAGTCTGTCTCATGTCAATTAAATTCTTGCACCAGCCAGAAGAACCAAGAGAGCAGAGGAATAGTTCTTTCTCCACTACAGTACACAACATTACCTATGAAGAAGTCTTGTCAAGAAAGTCAAACCTGAGTCTGATCAAGCCTCTCCATCCATCCACCAGTGTACAGAAAAGCAGGGACAGAGGGAAATGATAGCTAATAACACAGGCATGTGTCCAGCAAAATCTAGATGGTAGGAAATTCTGCAGAACAAATCAACCCTTTCCTTCAACAAACACAATGCAAGTGGAAAAAAGATATTGATAAAGATATAGACTAAAAGAAACTTAAGGGATATATCAAACAATTGCAATGTATTAGATTAATTTAGAACCAGATTCAAATAAACTGTATGTTAAAAGAACTTACAAGACCACATCAGGGAGATCTGAACTCAAGCATAAGAAATTTTAAAACTAAAATTTAGTTTTTAAGTGTTACAATGGTATGTGGTTATTTTTTTCAAGCATTGATATCTTTTAGAGATACGTATAGATGTATTTAAAAATTATATGATGTCTAGAATTTGCTTCACAATAATCCGGGGACTTGATGAGGGTAGAAATGAAATATGATTGGCTCTGAGCTGAGTGATGAGCATATAAAAGTTCATTATACTATCCTATCCACATTTGCGTGTTTCAAATTTGCCATAGTACCAAGTTGGAACATCTCCTTTTCAAATTTTAAAAGTCAGACTAAATCAGCCTGACTGTGAAAGTTTGGTGGTGATCTGGAACCCCAACTCAATTGCCTAAGAAAATGATTAGTTCTTGCCGTTTTCTGCTGTACGTCATAAACAAAAGCCCAATTTTGTTCCTATTTTTGTTATCGCTTAATAGTTTAGGTGTTTTCAAGAGAGGAAGTTTTCTCATTGAAATTCGGTTTCAAGGAATCCCTTTGATCCATTTCTCTGTAAACTTAGGCATGAATTTGAAAATTAAAGAAAATACATGCAGAACAACAGGAGGATAAAGGAAGTCCACAGTGCTAACAGTGAGATCCATTTTCTTACCATTGCAAAGGGGATAGATAGATATGGTGTTTGCCTACTCCTGATGAAATAATAAATTTACCTCGATGCAGATAATGTGCTATTTTATCTGGAAATTTCAACGAGATCCAGCCCTGCAGCCACAGTGGCAATGAAGAAATACAGTCGGATTTTCACTGACAAAAAGAAAACTTTTATTTCATCAAGAAATCAACAAGTTTCTTACACTTACTGCTGCCTTCACTTCTTCTTTTTAGGTAATAATTTTCTATGCGAAACTTCACTGGTTGCATTTGCCCTGTCATCCACCGGAAATAAAAAAATAAGTTTAGCCTACTTTTCTCTGTCAATTCATAATTATATCATAATTCCACATGTTTGAATTTTGAAACTGGATTGTAGGTGAGCTATATTTTAGCCATGCCTAAAAATCTTTCTTTAAAATTTTTTAATTCATTTATTCATTCAATAAATATGTATACTGAATGTAGGCCATGACCTAGACATTATGTTAGACGTATGTTTGTGAATGATAAATGGTCTGTGCTTCTTGGAGCTTATGATATAGTTAGACAAACAGTAATCAAGTAAAGAAAAAAAAAGCACAATTTTAAACTGTGGTGAAAGCTTTGAAAGAAATAACCAGGATGAAATGATATACAATAAGTGAATTCACTGACATTGATTCACTTAGAAATGTGCATTGGGGGCAGGCCAGACGGCATAGTGGTTAAGTTCCCACACTCCACTTCTGCGGCCCAGGATTCACAGGTTCGGATCCCAGGTGCGGACCTAGCCTAGCACTGATTGTCAAGCTATGCTGTGGTGGCATCCCACATAAAATGGAGGAAGATTGGTACAGATGTTAGCTCAGCAACAATCTTCCTCAAGCAAAAAGAGGAAGATTGGCAACAGATGTTAGCACAGGGTCAATCTTCCTCACAATAAAAAAAAAATGTGCATTGAGACTTCTGTTTCGAGTCAAGATGGAGTGTTAGGGACCAGATTTTTCCTCCTGCCTGGGGGGAAAAAAAGTCGAACAAAAAGACAAAATGTAAGAAACAACGGTGGTCAATCATTGGACATCAAGAATTCAGGACAGTGATTTTTGAGAAAAGGGAAACAAATGATGCGAGCCCCCTGATTACGTCAGCTGACTTCCCGGAGGCTTTCCAGGCAGTGGCAGAGGGAAGACAGACGGATTCCAGCACTCTCCTTGGGGTGAGGAGTCAGAGCTGGGAGCCAGGAAGGCCAGAGCAGCTAAAGATCACAGGGCAGGGTACCACAGAGAAGAGACCTCCCAGAGAGAGCTCCAGAGATGTGCAGATGGGACTCCTCGAGTCTTCAGGTAGTGCTAATCAGTCCTTCTGAACAGGGTCTGTGGATTGTACCCAAGGCTGGAGAACAAAACCCAAGAGGAGTAGAAGGAACCTGTGTGGCTCAGCCAAGGCTGCGAATGCGCCGTGCTCTGGCTAGCTAGGGTGGAAAACCTCATACACACGACGCATCTGACCGTTCTCACTGGTGCATCATAAGCAAGATGTTGCCTGCGGGACACACTGGGTGAAGGGTACAAGAAGTTCTGCTATTCTTTGCAGCTTTCTGCAAACTGTAGTTATTTCCAAATAAAAATGCTAAAAAATAAGACAACACACAAAATCTAAAAGAATTCAAAATCGACAGAACTTTGCTATAAGAAAAGGCAAAGGAAGTCATTTTACCAGAAAGAAAATAATAGCAGGTGGCAATGTAGATCTACACAGAGGAATGAAGAGCCCCAGAAATGGAACATGTGGGCAAAGTTTAGACTTTTTTCTTATGTTTCTTTTATTTGCATATTTTTAAATAATAATTGACTACATAAGGGAAAAGTAATAGCAATCTATTGAGAAATACGTGACACAAGTCACATATAAAATGTACGAAAAAAATCCCAAAGACCAGGAGGAAGGAAATGTTATAAAGTTTTGTTACATTGTTATTTATTGTATTGTATTGTTATAAAATTCTTATACCACACATGACATAATATACCTTGTGATAAATTAAAGTATACTATAAAATATAAAATATTTTTTAAAAAGAAAAGATTATAGAAAATATGCCAAAAAGAAAGATAAATAGTAGTTAGTCCAAAATGAGTCAAAAGGAGAGGAAAGGATCGGAGAAAAAAGAACAGATGGGACAAGTAGAAAGATGTGAGATTTAAACCTAAAAATAAGAACAATAACATTAAATATATATGGACAAAATACCTGTTATGGGTTGAATTGAATCCCCTAAAAGATGTTGAATATCTAACCCCCAGAAGCTCAAAATTTGAGCTTATCTGGAAATAGGATCATTGCCGATGTGGCTAGTTAAAATGAGGTCATACTGAAGTAGAGTGAGCCCTTAATCCAGTGTGACTGGCATCCTGATAAGACAAAGACAGACAACGTGAAGACGCAGACACACAAGGACAATGCCATGTCAAGACTGAGGCAGAGATTGGAGTTATGCTGCCATAAACCAAGAACACTGAGGCTACCAGAAGCTGGAGGAAGCAAAGAAGGACGCCCCACGCCCCCGCCCCCGGAGGCATCGGAGGGAACCTGGCCCTGACAATACCCCACTTTGATATTATAGTCTACAGACTGAGAGAATAAATTTCTGTTGTTTTGAGCCTCCAGATTTGGCACATTGTTTGGCACCCCTAGTAAACTATACCGCATCCTAGCTATAAGGCAAAGAATGCCAGATGGGTAAACAAGCAAGTCCCAACTGTGTGCTGCCCTCAAGACTCACTGTAAATATAAAAATACAAAAAGTAAAACATTGAATTACCTGAAAAAGTTAAACACAGAATTACCATATGCCCCAGCAATTCTACATGTATACCCAAAAGTATTCAAAGCAGGGACTCAAATGGATACTGCACACCAGTGTTCACGGCAGCATTATTCACAACAGCAAAAAGGTGGAAACAGGTGACCATCAACAGATGAATAGATACACTAAGAATGATGCCAATACAAGGTCTGAATAGACGCTGCACCAAAGAAGGTATGCAGATGACAAATCAGGATATGAAAATATACTCAACATTATTCAACATTAGGAAAATGTACATTTAACCACAATAAGATGCCACTACTAGAATGGCTAAAATAAATTTTAGAATGACAATACCAAGTGCTGGTGAGAATGCGGAGCACCTGGAACTCTCACACAGTGCTGATGAGAATGCAAAATGATAACGTTGCTTCAGAAAACAATTTTATAGTTCTTAAAAAGTTACACACACACCAGGGGAGGATCTTTTCCAGGTCTCTCTCCTAGCTTCTGCTAGTTCCTTGGCTTGTGGGAGCATAACTTCAACCTTCACATGGTGTTTTGTGTGTGTGTGTGTGTCTATGTCAAAATTTCCCCTATTTTTATGGACGCCAGTCACATTAGATTAGGGGCCCATCCCACTCCTGTACAACCTCACCTTAAGAAATTACATCTGCAACAACCTTTTCCAAATAAGAGCACCTTCTGAGGGACTGGGGGGTTAGACCTTTGGGGGGGGAACAATTCAATCCATAACAGCACCTACTCAAATGGCCAAAAGCAAAAAGACTGAGCATACCACACACTGGAGAGTGTGTGGTACGAATGGAACTCTGATTCACTGCTGATGGGAATGTAAACGGCGCAACCACTCTGGAAAATAGTTGGGAAGTTTCTTAAAAAGTCACGCATATTCCTACCATATGACCCAGCTGTTCCACCACTAGGTATTTATGGAAAAAAAAAAAACGACAGCATACATCTGTGCCAAGACTGTACAAAAATGTTCATACTAACTTTTGTCCCACTTTCCCAAAACTGGAAACAACTCAAATGTCCATCAACAGGTGAATGGATAAACTGTGGTACATCCATACAACAGGATCCTGCTCAGCAACAGAAGGGCATGTACTACCCATACACAGTGACTCGAGTGGATATGAAAATGATCGTGCTGAGTACAAGTAGCCAGACAAAAGGTAGTGCAGAAGATATGAACCCATTTATGTACCATTCTAGAAAATGCAAACTAGCCTACAGTGGGAAAAACCAGATCAGTGGCCAACTGGGAACAGGAGGAAGAGGAGCAGAAGGAAGGGTTAGAAACGGGTACAAGAAAACTCGAAGGTGACAAACGTGTTCATTATCTTAATTGTGGTGGTAGTTTCACAGATATATACATATATAAAAATTTACCAAATTGAGCATTTTAAAGATGTTCAGTCTATTTCATGTCACCTTTATCTCTAAAAAGTTGTATAAAAAATCCTCTGACTCACCTGAAAGGGGATTATATTTATTGTATATCTACAAACCCAGGTACACAGAAAATACTCACTCGATGACTGTGAACTTGATGGTTGAAAAGAATACTAATTGAAAACTGTTACTAAATATTTTAATTACTCTCAAAAATTATGCATTTATTAAGCATTCACTAGTCTGTGCAGGTTCACAGCACAAAGGTGTGAGACAACATAACATCAGTTTCTAAAAGCACCATTTACACAAAAATTGCCTGTTAAATATAATTCATTTTTACCTCTTTATTGAAATAGTTTCTCTAAAGGTTCCTACTAGGTGATACTGTTAATATAGTTTGATTTATTTAACATGTAAAAATTACATCTCTGTAATCTATATCCTGCATAGTTGCTTTATTATTACTATTTATTACTACTATTTATTTAAGCTGGCTGCATTTTCTGCCTATTCCCTGTCTAAGGAAATCAAAATTAATATAGTTTTTTTTCCATTCAATGAACATTTAACAAGTCAGTTTCTAAAACTTTTATTCTTGCAGTTGGCTTTACTCTACCAACCCAAAATGAGCTCTTTCCTCTCTTCCCCATGCCTTCTATCCTCAGCCCCATTCCAGGGTTTCTGTAGCTTAGACATTAGCAACACAGTGTCAATCTTGCTTGGTCATTTTATAGTCCTTCCAAAGGTGCAGTGAAACCTCAACCTTTATTTTATTCTAATAGCCTATAATTTTAAGAAATCAAAACTATATTCCTTGCCCTGAGCATCTATTAATAAGCCAAAAGACTTTATATAATCAGTTGGTGTCCACATACCAGCTGTCATCTTATTATAAATATTCTTACTCACACGTAGTTTCTTTATTAAAAAATAACTTTAGTAAGTTGCATTTTGCGTCTTCCCATCTGATTTACACAGTAGATGTTAGCATGGCAACTTCACCAACTCTCAATCAACAAAAATCCCTGGAATGTGATATGGCAAATAAAACTTGGACTTGAAATATTCACTAGGTGATAAAAGTACTATGTAAAATTCTTTTGCAATGTTTAAACTGCTAGTTCGAACTTAATGCTCTGTAATTAGAGGACAATATAAAACTCATGCCTACTCCCTGAAGAAAAAAGAAAGAGGCAGAGGAACCAAGAAATTTGCATTTTCATTATTTCAGCAACCTAAGTATGATGACATAAGACGATGATGTTCTAAGTAGAAATCAACACAAAAGCATCGCTCCCCTGGGAATAGATTCAGATGTTCCGCCAGGAACCCACAAGGCTGGCAAGGACAAAAGATCCCCACAGCTCTACATCAGGTCTGAATCTGACACAAAATAGCTATAAAATTTCCATCTGGAACTGTCCTTCTCCTTGCCAACCGTCGCCCCGTAACCCTTTGCTGCCACTGTTTAAAGGATGTTTGTTTCGCCGCTGACCTGACCTCTTCCCTTAACTACAGTCAGCAATAGCTTTCTTTAAGAGAGACACTCCAAAGACGTTACTTAAAGAAAAGGGGAACGATGCAAGTTTTGTATTCCATCACTTCATTCATTTCTTAAAACAGGAGAAGCCGTGTTGGGGAGAATATTTCTATCACCAGAACCTTGATGGACCACTCCCCAGGAAGAATTTACACCCCACTGAAAGTCCCAACTCTCTTTCCTAAAGCAAACTTGTAGCTGAATTCCAGTCTTCTCTCTATTTCACTAGTGTGGAAAATCTCCCTTTCCTATTCTTTCAGTATCTGTGCCGTAGAAATAATGTATACAGTGAACATGAATAATATTCAAAAATAAGAAATGGGCTTCGAGGTTTTTTCCATGTATGAATTATCTTGAAATGAGACATTCACCAATGTAATACAAAGTATTTGATAAGTTGGTTTCATTGAAAAGTATCAAGATGCTCCCTGGACAACTGGACTGAATCTGTGGTTTACTGCTTGCTAAAGCAGGTGGCTACAGTTCACTAAACGAGGTTCTAGACCCATCCTTCAGCAAAAGCGCCACTCAAAGGAAAAACTACACTTCTAAAGAGCTGCGGCTCTGTGCTTTTATTTCACCATCTGTAAATGGGCTCTAGAACCCCCAGGCTATTTTCCACAGGTACCAGAAAGAATGACTGATTATTAATTAGAGAGTAGGGGAGATAAGCTACTGGAAACACTAATGTGCATCGAAGAACCCCGCCAAACCTGTCTCTCTCAAAACCACATTCTCTACGATCTCTTCTCTGAGGGTCGATTCAATTCAAAATGCAACTGCAACTCTTTCACTAGCTTATTGAATTGAGTGAGCTACACCCTTTTAAGGAGAGAAAACATTCCAAAAAATCATCATAAACAACTGGAAATTCAAGAAACTAATGAAAAACAAATTCATAATATATGTGACTGAGAAAGCCTTAATATCCAAACTACATAAGAGTCCGTGACAATATTAAGCAAAAGATAAACACTGCTTTATTAAAATAGGCAATGTAGGGGCCAGCCCTGTGGCCGAATGGTTAGGTTCACATGCTCCTCTTTGGCAGCCCGGGGTTTACCGGTTCGGATCCTGGGTGTGGACCTACACACTGCTCATCAAGCCATACTGTGGCAGTGTCCCACATAGAAGAATTAGAATGACTTACAACTACGATACACAACTATGTACTGGGGCTTTGGGGAGAAAAGAGGAAAAAAAAGAGGATGATTGGCAGCAGATGTTAGCTTAGGCCAATCTTTCTCACCAAAAAAAAAAAAGCATACCTTAAAAAAAAAAATAGGAAATGTAGATGATTAATTAACCTTGAAAGACAAATCAAGATATTAAAAAGAAATTTGATCACAGTAATAATCAAGGGTTGAAAATTTAAATAACAATAATAATATACTTTTCTCACTTGTCAAAGTGGAAAATATTTTTCCAATATTTTTTCAAAGATAATATCTAGTGTTGGCAAGGGTTTAAAAAGCGAGTTGTTCTGAGATATTACAGGTCACAATGCAAATCACTCTTCTTGTAAGACAATGTATAGTTATATGTATCAATTTATATCAATTTATATATGTTTATTTGTGAAGGCATATGTATAATATATACTTTAAAGTTATGCATATATTTATATCATGTAAATTATTTGTTATATATTATTTATGTATTTTAAAGGCATATAAGTTAAAAGCATATCGTTTATTATATTTTATATTATATATATGAATTTATATATTACATGGTTCTTTTGAAAGGTATATTTCTATTATGCTACTATTTCCTAATAACTAATGGAAGATATATTGACCCAAGATTCTGGCTCTCCTAAAGTGGATGACTTCCATGGCACATCGACAAAGACTTCTTTGGGGCTCTTCTCAGAATCTTTGATGCTGTGTATACTAATGGAGAATGAAGAATGGACATCATTCTCCAACAAATCGACAAAACCAGATGCATTGCCAAGCATTACAGGCACTGCCTCTCTAGGCAGAGTGGATGAGATTTTCTTCCAACTGAACGTTTTCCTAGCAAAGTAACTTAACCATTTTGAAGATGTCAATTTTGCACTTTCCAAAAGAGGCCCACAAGATGAAATCAGCATATGCGTAATACATGAAAATCCAAAGATGAGGTCACCAAAACATCTGTAGTTTCAGATTTCATGTTAAAGCAAAATGGAGTAGCTTCCAATTCTCTAAGTACTCACTTCAAATTACTAGAATAAATGTCAGCAATTCTGGAATACTGTGTATGACATCATTTAAAGAGGCTGATTCTGTTCTCATTCTGCCCCAAGATACAAATAAGTTCCACCATTTCCAGGGTAAATGGATTTACCAAAGTCACTCATGACATAAGGCTTCTTATACATGACATTATAAAAAATAGTTTTGTAGGATAGATACAGAAGTCTATGGATTGCTGCAAACCTTGGTCTTGGTAAAATTCCAGACTTTAAATTGAGATTCCTTCAAAACACATTTATCTGTGTTTTTGATTGATCAGTGTAATGGGCTCGTTGGTTCCAAGAGCTTTCTGCTTCTATTACATGAGTCTTTCCGTAAAAGAAGGACTTTACCTTTTGTGTCTCATCCCATTTAGCTGTAAAACTAAAACCAGTGGTAAAAGTAAAACCAATGAATGGATCAGCTACATTCCACATTCTTTGCCTTGACATTTTCAACCCTCCCTTAAATCCAACACAAATACACATAAGTCTCCATAATGTGATCTCCAAACTATACTTTTTTTAAAAAGTATCAATGGAAAGCGTACACATCATAACTTAGCAAAGTTGATCACTGACGGTTCATCACCACATGTGGAAGAAGTCAATAACATTTGTTTAGCATTAAACTGTAATTTAAGTAAGATTGCATGTCATTTAAAAATACTTTTGATGAAGGAAATATTCAAAATGGCACCTCACTGTGTATCTGAACTTATCCTGAGACCGAATAGGAATCCATAAAGTTTAGATTGAGGTCCAAACTCCTCATCATCTTATAACGACCCAAATCATCGAACATCCATTAAACACCTACTATATGCCTGTGTCTTCTCTGTGGTTACAAAAGTGAATAAGATACAGCCCTTACTCTTGAAAAGTTTATAGTCCTACAGGAGCTACAAGTACCTACAGAGATCATTTTAATACAATATGGTAACCACTAAGATAAAGGTAAGTAAAAGTAATATAGAAGCCTAGAAGAGGAACATTTAGCTCTCAAAGAAGACTCCTTGAGGAGATGATGCCTCAACTAGGTCTTAAAAATGAAAGGAGCCTAGCCAGGAGGAAAAACAATGTGAAGAGGGCATTTCAGCTAGAGCAAACATCAAGAGCACAGGCGTAGATGTTTGAAATGGCAGAGTATGTACAAGAAATAACTAGGACCTCAGGAAGAATATGGAGAAAGTTATAAATATTTAAAATCTAAAATCTGTATACCTGACGATTGGATACAAGCATCAAGAAAGAGAGGAAAGAGTCTAAGAGCCTAAAACAGGATTCTATCTTAACTAGGGTTGATACGATTAAGTGAGATTAGGATCAATCATTCTTGCTTCCTTATTTCCCACTGCCCCTCACCAACACTCACACACATGTGCACACACAGAAAACCTAATCTATAGTGAAGTATACCTTGGCAGACAGAGTCTGCCCACCCTGGCAAACCAGAATCACTACTCTCCATCTAGCCAAATGGTACCCACTGTTCAGAGCCCAGCTTAAGTTCTGACTTCCTTATTGGCAGTTTTCCTGACCGTCACCACCTCCAAGATTTCTTTGATCTCTCCTTACTCTGACCAAACAAATTACCTAATATCTAAATCCACACACTTCAGAGGTTAGTACAGATTATTCTTTCACTATGTTATGCAATTTTTTGTTTTTGAGAATAAAAATAGCTTTACTATTGGAGTTAATAATTGAATTTTTTAAATAATACAGTTTCACGAATTAAATTCTTCAAATATGAAGTGTATAAACAAGTGAAAAATTACCCAAAACACCGTCACCAGAAGCAATCATTGTTGAGAGTTTGGTATATGTACTTCCATACATATCTCAATGTACATGTAATTTTATATAAATAAGATGAAACCCTATATACACTTTTACAAAGTACTTGTTTCTTTCCACAACGTCATCTCGATTACTTTAGATATATACCATTTTATTTAAAAGCTGAAGAGCATTCTATTTTATAATATGTCAAAATGTATGTTCTTCATGTTTATTTTGCTGTGCTTTCTCTACCTTCTCAGGCTTAGATAATTAATATTAAATATATCTTATTTTCTTACATATGCATTTAAAGCTATAAATTTCCCTTTAAGCTTTAGCAGCACCACAAATTTTGATATGTTGTATTTTCATTTATTCAGTCCAAAATATTTTATAAAATCCATGTGATTTCATCTTTGATCTATAATTTATTTAGAAGTCTATTGATTAAATTCCAAACACACAGAGATTTTCTAAGTTTTCTTTTGTGATTTATTTCTAGTCAATTCCAAGGTGTAAGAACATATTCTACGTGATTTTAAATTTTTGAAATTTGTCAAAACTTGTTTTATGGTCAGTATGTTAAAGTTTGGTAAATATTCCATATGTACTTGAAAAGAATGTGTATTTGCCAGTTGGTGGATGCAATGTTGGATAAACCCGAATTAGGTCAAATTTGTAACTCATGTTGTTAAAATCTTCTATACCCTTACATTTATCTGCTTGTTCTATAGGTTGTCAAGACAATTTTTTAAAATCTCCTAAAATGATTGTGGTTTGGTCTATTTCTATTTTAAATTTGGGCAATTTTTGTTTTCTATATTTTGAAGTATGTTTTTAGGCACATATAAGTTTAGAGTGGCTATACCTTTCTGTTGAGTTGAAACTTTTAGCATTAGGAAATGTCACTTTATATGTTTGGTAATGTATTTTTGTACTGCTATCTAATTTGTCTAATGATAATATAGGAACAGTGTCTGTTGTAGTCAGTGTCTGCATGGTATACAGTTTTTCATCCTTTTACTTTCACTCTTTCCTATATCCTTATTTTTTTTAGTGTTTCTTTTAAGCAGCGTATAATTGGGTTTTGGTTTTTATCTAATCTGTTAACCTTTGTTTTTAATTATATTATTTAGTCAATTTAATATTGATATATTTGACTTTAAATCTACCATTTTCTTATTCTATGCCCTTTTTCCTCTACTTTCTTGCCTTCTTTTGGGTGGATTATATGTATTTATAATTCTACTTTTTCCCCTTTGTTAGCTTGGTATTTACACATCATTTTCATGATCTTTTAGTGGTTACCCTAGAAATTATAGCCTGAATCTATGACTCATCAAAGTTTAATAAAAGTTAGTACTTTTACCTCTGCCCAAACTACAAGAGCTTAGAATACATTAACTCCTTTCAATTCTTTTCCACCTTACATGTTGTTGTGATCATGACTTTGAACTTTCAGACTTCACAATCCATTATTACTGTTGTTGTGTGCAGCCAACATTCATTTATAGTTACATCCATGTGTACACTTTCTGTTCTTTTTACTGTTTCTGCATCTCTGATTTTCTATCTGGGATAATTTACTTTCTTTCTGAAGAATATCTTCCTTTAGTGTACATTTGGTGAAAATGTTCTCAGCTAAACTTATCTAAAAATGCTTTTATTTTCCCGTGATTATGGAATCTAAGTCAGAAGTTATTTTCTTTCAGCATTTTGAAGATTGCATTCTGTTATCTTCTGGGTTTCATTGTTTCTGTTGAAAAGCCAGTTTCACTTGTTGCTTCCTTGAAGGTAATCTGCCTTTAACCCTTTAACTCCAAAGTTAAAATATTTCCTCTTCCTCCTTGGTTTTTAGTGGTTCTCTTATGTGACACCTTGCTTGTTGTGGAAAATTTTCAGTCTTTGTATCTTCAAACATTTCTTCTATCCAATTTTCTCTCTTTTTACATCTTTTAGACCATTTAATTATATCTTCATGTGTATGGCATACAATTAAATAGATATATATATAGAGAGAGAGATGGATAGAGATATAGAGATAGATACAGAGATACGGAGATATATATCATATATATCTTATGTTCTTTACTACTGTTGGCTTTCTAATATTCATCTTTATTAATTTTATCCTGAATATACATGCAAGGTGTTCTGGATAAGAGACAAGTTTTTTCAAATACCTCACAGTAAATAATGAGTTTTTCAAACCCCCTTTTGCCTAGTCCTTACTACTAGGGTAACACGATGAGAGAAAAATCAATTGTGCTACACAAGAAACCAGACACCCAAAAGGCAAAGGACAGGGAAAATAGTTTTTTCCTCTGTTTATTAAAAAAAGGAAAGGAGACAGCTGCCATTCTTCCCTCTGAAAGGATGTCCTCCTTACTCCAACATTTTAGTGTGCAAATAAAATCTCTCCAGGAACCAGATAGTGCCATGGTTAGCTTTCACTAGTTAGATGCGTCTTCAAGTTCCAGCCCCCCTTTCTCCTTGAAATGGAAATTACCTAGGAAGATAGCCCCTCCAGTCTTGCTGGCACCTTGGGAGTTTATCCCAGGTACCTAGTCTAGGGCTATTTGGCCCTCTCCAGGAGATGACAAGTTTTATTATCCTTTTGAGTCAGGACGATTAAATAGACAAATGGATCCCAATCTAATTCTCACACAGCGAGGAGTGTTAGAAGGCCAGGGCTTTTTGCAGGTACACTAAGAAATTCGGGGAAGTCCTATCTTTCCATAATTCTATTTTCCCACTTTTTGTCTTCTTGTGCTTTACTCTGGGTACTTTTTCTCATCTATTCAGCTGATTGTTCAGTTGTGACTAATCTGTGTTCAACATATCTATTAAGTTCAGAATATATTTTTGCTGTGTTTTTCATTTACAGAATCTTAATTTGGTTCCTTTTTGTGGATTTTTTCCAATTCCCTGCCAGAATTCTCAATTTGACCTTTATTTCCTTGAATATTTTTAACAGAGTTGTTTTAAAGTCCGTGTCTGATAAATTGATTATCTGGATTTTTTAATCTATTTTTATTGTCTATTTTTTCTCTTGACATTCATTTATGTTGCCTCATCTCCTGACATACCTGGGCTTTCTTTATTCTTTTTATATGTGACATCAAATTCTAGAGATTTTTTAGAGATAATTTGAGGCTAAATATTATTAACTTCCCTGAACGAAAGTTGAACCTTTTTTTTTTTGGCATTGAGAAACAGCAGAGACATGAGCAATTCCCAGTTAATTTAATCTAATTAGCAATTCAGATTAGTGAATCTGGGCTTTAGCCACTCCAAGCACTTGTCAGTTGAGGGTCTCACTTGCCTCCGGGGAGGAGTCCTTCCAATTCTCAACCAAAGACCGAGTGTGTTCACAGGAGCCCCACGTTCCTTGAAAGGCCCTGAACTCCAATTTTTGCCCCTCACTCAAGGGGAAGATGAGCCAAATACATACCCACCTTTCTAGGTTTCTTTCTTTTCCTAGTTTTCAACCCTATGATTCTTCATTGTCTTGGTGGATCTTCCATGCCTCCCAATATAGGAGGTTTTTCCATTTTGTCCAACTTTTCTAGTTGTTCCTAGGGGAAGGATTCGTCCAAATTACCTCGTCTACCTTTACAGTAAATGGGAACTCAATAATTTTTAGCCAATCTCTTAATAATAGCTTACATTTTTGAGTGCTTACTAAGTCCCAGGCTCTGTTTTAAGAACTTTAAACATATTACATTATTTACAATTCTCACAAATCTGTAAGGCAGGTACTTTTGATATCCTCATTTTATAAATGATAAAACTGGCACTTAGAGAGCTTAAGTAATTTGTCAAACGTCACACAGACAGAAGTCATGTAGCCAGAGTTCAAATCCACGCAGTTTGACTAAAAAGTCAATAGTTTTAGCAACTCTTCACTTCTTCTTCTTCTTAAAGATTTTTCCCAATTATAAATAATGCTGCCATAGGCCTTATTGTACAAATATAATTGTTCATTTTCAATTACCTCTTAAGAATATATTTCTACAGGTGAAATCACTAGATCAAAGGCATACACATTTGAAATATTGATACATATTATCATATCACCTTCATTACGTTGAAATGAATCCCTTACACTCCAAATATCAATTAATATGAATATTTTTCATAGTTTCCAATCTGAAAAGTTAAAAGTAACATTCTATTGTTTTTATTTGCTTCACCACTTACTTGTTAAGTTGCACATCTCTATATGTACTTACATGTCACTCATATTTTTTCTTTTCTACATTACCCAATCATATAATTTTATTTTTAATGGTATACTCATCATTTCTTTTTACTTATAAGACTTTTCTATTTGCTGTTGTTAAAATATTAAATTTTTGTCACACATGATGCAAATATTTTTCTCTTATCTTTCATTTTAGTGGGTTTTGCTGTCTGTGTGTGTGTGTGTGTGTGTTCATGTGCCTTTGTTCAGGCTTGCCTAACAAACCCTAAAATTATTTCAAAAAATTCTTCCATATTGTCTTTTAATACCTTTATTATTTCGTTGTTTCAATTTTATGTCTTAGGTCACCTAAAATTTATTTTTGCTTAGTTAGCAGAAGAATCAACTTATCTTTTCTTTTCCAAATAGTTAGTAAGTATCCCAACATAATTTAATATTAGAGAAAGTCTATTCTTTCCTACTGACTGAAATTACACCTTCATTCTGTACTAAATTCTCTGACATACCTTTCTCTACATCTGTCCTCTCTTTGGCTCTATTGATCTAGCTTCTTTTGTATCATTACCCTACCAGAATTTGCTACTTCTGTTTACTAATTGTTTCACTTGTATATTCCCTTTGTGCCCAACCAGATTCTAACTTCCTTGAAATCAAACACTAGACCTTATATTTGCACCTGTTTGCGTGGTATCTTCAAAAGCACTCAAAATAATATTGTACACTCATGGAACTGAACTGCATTTGTCTGAACTTGGTCTCAGGATTTCATAAGAATCTATATTTATGAAGAAGCTTTCAGATCTTTGCTACATGTGGAGCAATGGAAATATCTCTGGAACCACCTCAGTTAATCCTAGAGTTCAATGATTTATTGTCCTTTGTTCTGCCCCATAATTGCCAGAGAATCAGAAGTAATAATTGTCCTGTGTAAGTATAAGGGCCTTATGAATCTAATTGCTTTCACTTAAAGTCATGATTAGCATGGCTTAGGAATAATTTTCTTATGCTACAGCAGAATACAGCAAACTGTTTTACTCTGGGCATGTGCTTAGGGTTTTGAGAAAGGCCTCATATTGTGGTATAGCAAACATGGGCTTCAATATATGAGATCTGGTACAAATTTTTATTTTGTCCCCTATTGGCTCTGTGCTTGATATATAATATGCATGCAATAAATATTTTTGATTAGTAAAGAATGAAAGAATAAAGAAATATTTAGGTTTTTCTAATCATGAGACGTGTTGCTAATGACGGCAGCCTCTCAGGAAGTGGGCCATCTTCGGTGCCAATGTATTCAATCTTTCTTGGTACCAGATTCATTAAAGGCAACCATTTCACGGAGACGACTCAGAAGATGAAAGCAAAACCCTCCTTAAAACCACGTTAAACTCAACTTCTTAGAACTCGAAAAGTGGATTTTGTATCCAAATACCTCCTTCCTTCAATCATCCCACGGAATATAAGGGAAAACATTTTCATATCCAACATATAAATTTGAAAACTAGATTAGTCTATGCCTCTCTTTCCTTGGAAGCATGCCTTCCCTCCCTCTTGAATCAAAGCAAGTTGTTTTCTCAGGAAAACTTTAGTGATTTTCCCATAGTTCCATGCCATAAAGGAGGCTAAATAGTGCCTTTAATATATGGGGGCAGGGTAGGGTGTGTTGCCAAGAGGCCTGGCTCTGGAGGAAAGTCCAGGCAGAGAGAAATGTACAGGACAACTGACTATGAGGCAACCAGGACTTATTGAGAACACTCTCTCATATTGAGATTATGAGAACCTGACCTAGGGCAATGGCACACGAAAAATTTTAATGAGGAGAAAAATATGAGAGAGAATAGGATTTGGTAAGTAATTGGATGTACAAAGAATTAGAAAGCAAAGAACTCAAATCTGCCTCTCTGATTTACCTGAAAAGGAATAATGAGGCCACACTATCAATTAAAAACAGAGCCTCATTTACATCTAGAATACACAACTACGTACTGTGGCTTTGGGGAGGAAAAAGAAAAAGAGGAAGATTGGCAACAGATGTTAGCCCAGCAAAAACAAACAAACAAACAAACAGAGGTCTCATGAGGGGAAGGTAGCCATCTTTTGGGAAAGTTGCTAAGCATAGTTAAAACACATCAGTCTACTTTGTGACATCAACTGGCCTGAATGGAGAAGGAGGGTGATACTGGGAAGTTGTGAAAAGACGGATGACACAGCTGGGGGAGAGTGATTTATGAAACAAACAAGAGAAGAAAGAAGTAGTGGTAAAGCCTGATTGAAATTAGATATCATTAATCTACAGTGTAATAAATCATTTCACTATTGAATGACTTTCTTCACATTCTGTGACGCAGAAGCAAAAGCTGAGAAAACAGATGCCGCACGGAGAAATGGTAGCACAGAAAGGCAAAGAAGTAAATAAATCCATGTGCTCAAAGGCTTTCCAAGTAGTAGGTCATTAGTACTCAACAAAGTTTCTATAGTAGACCCTGGTCAGACCTGCATTGTTCAGACCTTCTAGAACTTTCCACAGGCCCACAAACATGTCATCATTTTACAATTGCAATATGACTGGGCATGCTTGATAACTACTCATTATGATACTTTGTTAAAATTGTTTCTTTCGTTCTTATAACAGTAAACAATAACTTCAATAAAATTTATGTATTCAATAATCTCCACCAGGACTTCAAGTCAATCCTTTGAGAATTCACTTCGTCTTGTTAAACCTGTTTTTATCCTGTTCCCATTGTGCAAAAAAGAAGACGCTAAGACCAAAAAAAGTTAGCTAAGGTTATTCAGCAACCACGTGGTAGAGGAAGGTTGAGACTCAAACCTTCTGACTCCTACTCTTTCTACTGCATCGAGCTATGCAAAGCAGACAAAGGAGGGGAAAGAAAATGTCTGTTCGTGAAGAAGGTACGAGATTCAGCAGATGTAAAGAAATGTCAGATAAGTGTTAGATAAAAACCAGTTAGCAATCTGTGCTGTGGAGGTGGGTACTAGGGGCAAAATCCAGCATATGAGAGTAATGATGCACAGTGTCAGGACGCGGAAGTTAAGGTCACTGGCAGGGTATTTAGTAAGGAAATTTGATGCAGCATCTCATGCTCAATATGGATAGTAAAGTTGCTAATTATTCAGTGGGAGGTAAGAAGAAATATGAAGAGAGTAACGTGAGCAGTAGCATGCACACAATGTCCAAGTGAAGCAATGGCAGGAAATAATTGAAACGCAAAAGGCATTGAAAGAGAGAGAAAAGGCTGAGGCTTTCTGAGTTCAGAAGCATCGCAGAGGAAGGCAACAATCTATCTGTCTATATACATATCTATAGATCTGCATCTATAGTGTTATTTGAGGAAGCCACATTTCCACTGAAGGAGTAAAGGAAGTCTGAAGATGAACAAAAGTTTCTGGCAGGGAACTAAAAGTTAAGTAAAACACCGCGGGAGAGGTTAGTTAAGGGGCAGGCATGGGCAGCCCGTGAATGGAGTTACTGGATGAGCTGAACTGGAATGAGTTTTGAGGAGCGAAGGAAGCAGGAAGGAGGACAAACCAGAAAGACAGAAATGGATGATGTCAGAGCTTGGGAAGTGTAGACGAAGAAAGGAGGATTTTTGTAGTGCTTTAGTTCCAAAGCGAGTAGACCACCTCAAGCGTAGAGTCAGGCAGAGACATAAAATTTCACATGAGGCGTTTTCTGACTTTGACGAGCCCTCTTTGGTCATGTACTTTGTACTTTACAGCAAGATCAAGCAGTTTCCCTGCCTGTTTTGTTCTTAAATATATCTCAAATTAGAAGCAAGGTATGTGCTTACCAGAAACACGGGCTACATCAAACCCTTGTCCATGAATTTTTTATAGGCAGAGAAAAATTAAAAGATCAGATTAAATTCAGAGCAATAACTGAAACCCTGCTCAGAATTAATGTGCCTCATTACTTGAGTGAAGTTTTCAAGAGTAAATCCTGCTCATTTCGCAGTCAGAGCACTGAACTGGTGACATGTTTCTGGTTCACTGAAGCAATCCACTCATATTTTAATTTGATATTTCATAATTGTGATAAAATATTCTAGGATGGAAATTATGTTTGGCCATTTATGCAAACTTTCCTTTTGTGCAAATTAATGCGATTCATGACCTGGTATGCCTCAGGGCTTACATATTTAAATGATGTTTAATATAATCTTTCCCAATGGATAAAATCATTTTGGAAAAAAGCAAGATTTGAATTAACTACATATGATATTAAGAAAATGTTTACCTAAATTTATATTTGCTTGATGCTTAGAATAAATGCCTCAGTTCTGTTAACAATCTTCTACTCTGTTCCTCTGTGCTTTTTTTATTCTTAGGATATTTGCCATTTAAATTTAAATAAATATACGTCAATTTTTACTATCTGTGGTAGGTCATTTGCCAAGATGACCCCAATAATCCCACCTATTCCTGAGTACATGCACCCTTACAATGTGGCTTTGCTTCCCCTCCCAGCAAAAGGTGAAGTTTTTTCCTCCACCCTTTGAATCTGGGCTTTGCCATCTGACCAGCTCTAACCAATGGGATATTAGCAAGGATGAGATGATCAAAGACTTAAAAAGTACTTGCACAGTGGGGCTTGCTCTCTTTTGACTCCGGTTGGAACCTTAAGACCACAATGTGAATGAGCCTGAACTAGCCTACTAGATAGACCAGTTTGGGTGGGGCAGAGCACCCCAGATTGACAGCCTGCTAACCACCTCACTTGTGAGTGAAGCCATCTTAGACTATCCAGTCCCAGTTAAGCCCTCAGAAGACTACAGCCAAGTGAATGACCCAGGAAAGACCATCAGAAGAACTGCCCAGCTGAGCTCAAGAACCTCCCAAATTGATGACTCACGGAATCATAGGCAAAGAAAATTATTATTTTAAGCCATTAAGGTTTTTTATAATTTGTTACACAGCAGTAGGTAGCTGGTACACTGATACACTATTATCCCCTGAAAGAGGGAGTATTCATCCACTTAACGAGGAGTGGTAGTACACAAAGCAATGCTTTAATTTGGGGAAAAATAGGAAATAAAAGTGTGTGTCACATTAATTCTCAGTCCCATCCAACTGCAATTTATACCACCACTGACCCTGTCTAATAAATCCTTAGTCTTCTAAATTACCTGAGTGTTCCATAACTGTAGAAATAATGTAACTTGCAAATGGTTTCAATTCAAGCTATTCCACTACTGGAAATCCATATAGTAAACCCACTTCCTAATTTGTTACTAGTCAAATGCTGGGAAGCAGCCTCAGTCTTCATTAGTTCATTACTGCATGCCTAAATTGATCACAAGCCTCCTGTCCCACCGTCATTCACTTTATATCATGCACAGGAAAGGCTGCAGGTGATATGGCTCCCCCGTGAGTTAAACTGAGGTTAGGCCAGGATTGTCACTAAGCCCCGTGCCACACGATGCGTCAACAATTAATTATTGGTGTGGGTCTGGACTAATGGTTTTTAACCAGGTATGGGCATAATAATAACCAGTGGACTTTTTTAAACTACCAATTTTTCCCCATGTAGTGAAAATTTTAATTCATTCAGTCTGAGATGGGATGCTAGCATTGCTTTGTTGTAACCTCACAGGTAACTGCCATGCACACTGGTAAATAAGAACAACCCATAAAGGCAAAGGAGGACACTAACAATGTGATATGATTTGAGGGCTAACAAGAGGATTTTTTAATAATACAACCCCCACTGGCCTAATCCAGTGCCTGAAATTACATTGTCTCTTCTTTGGCTGAAAATATATTATCCATGGCCGGGGCAGTCACAATATAAGGGAAAGGCCTAGAATCCAAAGACCTGGAATCATTGTCTCCTAATTACTTACCTAACCTTGGGGAAGTCATTTAGCCTCTCAGTTTCTTCTTCTGCAAACTAAAGAAAGAGATATCTGCTCCCTGGGTTGCTGTGAATGACAATGCATGGGAAAGTATTTTGCAAATTCTAAAATGTCATCTAAAATAAAGAATGGTTACCCTTCAGCAGAAGAAAAGCCATTAACTTCTCAGAACAAACTTCTTTGAATTGTTAGCCTATTACCTAATAAAATGATGAGGGAATGAGACCAGGCACAGGTAACTCTGAGTTGGGAGGGAGGAAACTTCTGAGGCGGAATAATATCTAGGAAGGAGATTCATCTCAATGGGGGATCCTGCCCAACTGGCATGAGGACAGTGCAGAATAAGGTAGCTCAAAAAGGATGCTGGATGCAAACATTGCCCACTCCCAATTTAGCCTCATATCAGCTTAACAAATGACCCCAAATCAAGATGGTTCGATGGGTTCAATTTATTCTTAAATGGTGAGACAGGTTAGGGAGAAAAAGAATAAAATAAGATATACCTTGGAATAATGCATTTGATTAGATACATTTGATTTTTATACACTGCTCTTCTCTTTATCTTTTTCCATTTGAAAATCAGGTTATTTCTATTTTTCATATTTGGGAGCACAGACCTATAATAGCAGAGTCAGAGGAAGAATTTTGCAGATACAGTAAAATAAAAGAGAATTGCTCTTCTAATTGCCTTGCAGACTTAGCTTATATGAATAATTATTCATAATCTTTTTTGACTCTGTAGTGTAAAAAGGACTTTTTTTCTTTTGATGGCAATGAAATAGGTTCATTTATTGAGGCCATAATGATCAAAATGAAAACTTGAAAAATGTTGGGCTCATGCACTAGAGAAAAAAGAGTTTGAATATTTAAAATACTAAGCAGTAAAAGTAAAGTTTTTCTCACTTCAAGCTTTCAAAAATGTTATATGAAGGTGAATCCTGTGCACTTGGTTTATTTTTTTTCATTTTAATAATATATTTTATTTAAGCCAATATATCCAAAACATTATCATTTCAATATGCAATCAATACAAACATTATTAATGAGATATTTTATATTCTTTTTTTCTTACTAAGTCTTCGGAATTCAGTGTGTATACACTCGCAGTGTATCTCAAATTGGATTAGCCACATTTCAAGTGCTAGGTAGCCACATGGTGCCAGCAAATTGGAAGGAGAGCACAGATTTAGAACATAAGAATATTCTTAGAAGAAGGCAACAATTTAGCAAAGAAATTAAGTCGATTTGCTTAATAAAGAGTTTAGGGGAGTAGGAAAAGTGGAATAGGAACAAATGCCGCTAGATTTGAGAATGAAAGAGGGGTGGGTGGGAGAAATGAGGGTGGGTTCTAAGCAGATAAGGTACTGGCTATCTAGCTGAATTGAGCAGTCAATGGGAAAATGAGGATTTTAAGAAGTATTGAGGGTCTATGGGTCCTTTTCACGGGGTTAAAGAGAAACCCAAGTGCCCTTCTACGTATGACTGGATAAAGAAGATGTGGTATATATATACAATGGAATACTACTCAGCCGTAAAAAAAAAAAAAGACAAAATCATCCCATTTGCAACAACATGGATGGACCGTGAGGGTATGATGTTAAGTGAAATAAGCCAGACAGAGAAAGATAAATACTTCATGGTTTCACTCGAACGTAGAAAATAACAAATACATGGATAAAGAGAACAGATTAGTGGTTACCAGAGGGGAACGGGGTTGGGGAGTGGGTAAAAGGGATAAAGGGGTACATATGTATGGTGATGGATAAAAATTAAACTACAGGGGGTGAGCACAATAAAGTGTATTCAGAAATTGACAAAGAATAATGTACACCCGAAATTATATAATGTTATAAACCATTATGATCTCAATAAAATTACTTGGGAAAAAAAATATTTCAGTTTGCATAGACCATTCTTTGTCAAGATCACCACTGTAGATTTGAACCACAGGGGTTAAAGCTTCAAAATATTAGCAAATAACTTAAAGGAGGCGGGCTTTTAGCCAAAGGGCTGTGAGTGGGGAGATAAATCTCAAATCCATCCTTCCTTTTCATTTCCATTTCCTGATGCCTTCTCTATGATTTCCACACCACCACCCCCTCCCCATTGAAGGAGAGGTGGCCAATCTCATAGGTGGGGGTCTGACACTCGCTGGGTCTCTCATTTCTGGTGGAATGGTCCAGATGTTCACAGCCACTGGCTCAAGCTTTCTTCCCTCCATGCTATCAGCTGCAACACAGACTCTCCCCGTGTGCTCACCTCGCCCCTTGCACATCCTCTCAGGTGGCAATAGACACACAATTCCAATACAGTGCAGCAACTCCTATACTGGAGCTTTGTTCAAAGTTGCATAAGAGCAGAAAGGAAGGAGACTCAGGGTTTCCTAGGTCATTCTTTGCAGTAAAAGGATCTCCTTTACTATTCACGTCAATTCATATAACGCCATTTTGCCATTCACGATTCCTATGGAAATGTTCTTTTCTCTCAGCTTTATTGAGATACAATTGGCATATAATATTGTATGAGTTTAAGGTCTACTACATAATAATTTGACATATGTATATATTGCAAAATGACTACCACAAAAAGGTTAGTTAACAGATCCATAGCCTCACATAGTTACAATTTTTTGTCTGTGGCGAAAACTTTTTAAATCTTTCTCTTAGCAACTTTTCAACATTCAATACATTGTTGCTAACTATAATCACCATGCTGCACATCGCCTGCGTGGGATTTATTCATCTTATAACTGGAAGTTTGTACCCTTTGACCACCTTCACCCATTTCCTCCACCCCCTTACCTCTGGCAACCCCCATTCTACTCTCTGTTTCTGTGAGTTTGGCTTTTTTAAGGTTGCTCATATAAGGGACATCACACAGTGTTTGTTGTTCTCTGTCTGACTTATTTCACATTGCGTAATATCCTCAAGGTTCATCCATCTTGTTGCAAATGGTAGAATTTCCTTCATTTTTATGGTTGAATATTCCATTTATACTTTATATATGTGATACATATACCACTATATATAATATATAGTTACCACATCACTTATCCATCCTGTTAATGGACACAGGTTATTTCCATGTTTTCCCTATTGCAAATTATGCTGCAATGAACATGGAGGTGCAGACATCTCTTCGAGATAGTGATTTTGTTTCCTTGGGATATATATTCCAGTGGAATTGCTGAATCATATGGCAGTTGATTTTTTGAGGAAACTCCATACTGTTTTCCATAGTGGCAGCACCCATTTACATTCCCACCAACAGTGTAAAAGGGTTCCCTTTTCTGCACATTGCCCCCAGGACTTGTTACCTCTTGTCTTTTTTATAACAGCCATTCTAACAAGGATGCTGCTGGCTGCTCTAAGTCCCGCCCAGCTTCTCTGTTTCTATCTCAGTAGTCAAGCCCTGCAGATCTCCCCAGCAACCTCTGTGAGGCAAGACCCAGTTGGGCTTCTTGGGAAGTGCCCAGCTGTGATGAGGGACCTGGATGTCCACCTTGGGCCCTTTTTGTCCCATTGGAGAAGCCACAGGTGGGCGGGGGCCCTTGGTGCGGAGCTGTATGGTCCTGGAGGAGAGGAGCGCAGTCAGGGTGTAGCGGCCCCTCCTACCCTTCTAACGCCCACCTCCTGGATCTCTGTGGTCCAGGGGGTGCTTCAGCCTCACCCCCGGGTTTCTGGGATTTTCACACTGATGTCTTGTTTATGGATAGTGGCTCATCAGTCTTCTTGTGGGTGGCACTGAAGTTGGAAACGAGCTACGTTGTCATCTTGATCTGTGCACTTGGTTTAAATTGAAAGAGTGAGATGTTGATTTGGGGGAAAATATGACAATTCTATATTTTCTAATATAAAAAAAGCCAAAAATTATATTCCTTTCTTCTAAAACAACTTCACGGCAATGCTGAACATTTTTCAAATAAATAAAAAATTGATTATTAACCTCGTGAGGGTGTATTTTTTTTTCTCCATACATTCCTTTACCCTATAAACTACCAACATACGCCTTTTTATCTTCTCCCTCCTTTCCCACAAATGGACATAAGGGCATGTGTTCCTTTTCTCATGTGGTGCACCTAAGAACAATAGTCAAAGACACCTGATAGGATTGTCCAGCTGTTCTGAGGTGGATAAAGAGCGAGACATCGAGATGTGACCTGGCCAAGTGGTTTTCTTCCCTTCTGGAGATGTTTTACAAAATGCGTTGTTTTATAAGTCTTGATTCTCTGCCTAGATGTTTGTATATGACCTGGGACCATTAAACCAAGCACAATAAACAGACAAGTTAACAATCAATAACAACATAATTTGATAGATACTGTAATAAAAGTGTTACAAAAGTAAAACAATATTATAACACACCATGAGGGCGATCAAGGACTTGCTTGTGTGCGATGTCCAATGGAGGAGGTGCACGTCAGTTTTCTGCTTCTGTGAAACAAATTATCGCAAGCTTAGCAGCTTAAAACAACTTATTAATTATCTCAGTTTCTACTGGTCAAGTGTCCTGGCTTGACTTAGCAAGGTCTTCTGCTCAGTGTATTATCAGACTGAACTCCAGATGTTGACTGAGTTGCGTTCTCATCTGAAGCTCAGGGCGCTCTTCCAAGCTCATGTGGTTGTTGGCTGAACTCAGTTCCTTGCAGCCATAGGACTGAGGTCCCGTCTTCTTGCTGTCTGTCAGCCCAGGCTGCTCTCAGTTCCTATGGGATTCCCACAGTTCTTTACCCCGTGGCCACCTCGCAAGTCTTCTCAAACATAGCAGTTTACTTCTTCAAGGCCAACAGGAGAATCTCTCAGTCCAGTCTGTTAAGACAGAGCATTATCTAAGTTAATGTAACCACATGAGTAACGATCCCATTATCTCCACCATATTATTGGCTAGAAATGAATAGCAAGTTCTGCCTGCACTTAAGGAGGGAGAATTATATGAAGCCATGACTCATTTGGGAGTTACCTCAGTGTATGCTTGCCACAAAAAGACACAGACATTTCATAAAGACGATGTCTAAGATAAGCTTTGTAGGCTGGCTTTGATTAGACAACAGAGGTGGGGAGTGGGGAAAGAGATGAGGAAAAGACATTGCAAGCAAGGAGAAGAATGTTAGCAACAGAGCAGAAGACGGAAAGTACAAAACACATGCCGAAGCAGCAAATAGTCCACGTGATGGAGTGAAAGGACCTCTGGGTGTGAATCTCCAGGAATTCCCAAAACGGAGGTAGAGTTTCTGCTAACTCAGGTGATGTCTTTGTGTGAATTAGAGAAGACATGCCTTCCTCCCAGCGTGTATCACCCCATGGAGCACAGCTCTGTGGGTGACAGATTCAGCCCTGACTCCTTCTTCAGCCAGTGCCCTTGTCCAGCGAATAGGCCACACGATTGTATGCAGTGGCCTTGGAGGGAGGACTGTAGTGGAATTGGGGAAGGGGTGTTCGGTCTCTTATGTACAACCTGCCCCAGCTGTCTGGCCACAAACCCCTCTGGAACTTTAATGTGGCTCCTTCCTGGCTTTTCACAGCCACTCATGTGATGGCATTGGTCTGCCCTGAGCCTGGGACGACACTGGGGTTCATTTCAAAATGGGCAGTACTGATCCCGGAGGGAGATGGCAATGGAGATGCAGAGAATGAACACAAAAAGAAGGAAAATGAACTGGAAATTAAAGTTCGGAAGATGGAAATAGTGGTGTCGGGAAGAAAGACAGCTGTAAAGAGAAATCAAGTTCAAGAATAATGGGGTTTTACCAAAGAAAGGAGTCTTGCATTGAAAAGATCCAAAATAGAATAAAGAAAGCTAATTTATACATCAATAAGTGAGCAATTCGCGTGAAACAGACTTCTAAAGGTTCAGAGAAGGGGAAAACGAGACTGGGAAAACATGTCCTTTTTCTGAAGATTATTTTGCTTTTTTTATAAAATGGAAATTTTCTTCAGGCCTTCATAGCTCTAAACACTACGGTTTTATTTTAAAAGCAAGTATATTTCAATATTCTTTAACTAAAACACTATAGATCTAACTCTATGCATGATATTAAACACCTAATATATTTTTATTTTTCCAAAATAATAACTACTTATCAGGTACCTATTGCATGCTAAGCACCGAGCTTTATAAACATTGCCTCCATTAACCCCTACAGCCGTGAAAGTAATTATTAACATACGTATTTTACAGATAAGGAAACTGAGATGCCAATATAGGAGGCCAAACTCCAGGGGGCTCCATTCCCGTTGGAGTCCACGTGCATCACGCCTCCCAGGAATTATGCGACATGGTCATGTGAAGGAACTTGCTCAAGTCTAGGCATCTAAGCAGAAGCATTCCTGGTCCTCTGGCTCTAAGGCCTTCTTACTCTTCATACTGCACCCAGAAGCAAATTTCCATTGCTCCAAAATTTCAGGAATTTCACATTTCTGATTTGAGCTGCAGTTTCACAGAGTTACATAGTTATTAGGTATTTATTGAGCCTTTCTATGTGCCAAGCACAGTATTTGGTGTTCTATGGGTTATTTCATTTAATATTCATAGCTTTCTGATGTACATATGATCATCACTCCCATTTCATGTACAAGGCAATTGACAGGTAGATGAACCTGCCCACGACGCTCAGGCAGTCATTTGTGGATTCCAGCTCGAATACAGGCATCTCTGACTCGTGGCGCAAAGTTAATCCGAGGAACTATGAGGACACCACACAGCCCTCAGGTTGACTTCCCCACGAGAGTTAATCTGAAAGTATCTTCACATTTATCTCTTTCCTACTTAAATTGTCATGCTACTTTGCAATGATTTATCATCACACATCAGATCTTATAGTCACCTCCACACAAATCTGTGGTTGATTAATTAACTAAAATTGGAAGACATTTTGATGATGAAAAGTGCTAAGTATTCCTATGAATAATAATTAGTGTGGTATTAAATTACGTATGTCAGTATTGGGAATCAATCGGCAGAGGGTGGGTCCGACCTCATACGACGAGAACTAGCTAAGATGGACTAGTCAGGGCGACACAGATGACAAGAGCAGATATTAACAGCAAAAAATGTAAACAATTTATTGAATATCTAGTATGTGCCAGGGACCATTCAGGACAAGGCAGTGACCTGTGCACAGGAACTAAGTAAGAGCTTGGTTACTGGGAACAAATCAGGGGCTGACCATCAGGAAGTTTCAATAAGGCTGGTCTTCAGGCCTAGAATTTCTTAAAGCCCCCTGAAGCCTACTAGAAACAGAAATGACCCCAGAAGTTGGCGTGCTTGAGAGCCTATGCTGTCCAGTGCAGTAGCTGCTGCTGAGGGAACTAAGCACTGCGGAGGAGCAAGCCAGATCAGCCATCCCACGTTCCCAGGCGGAGCTTTCTCTCTAAGACGGCTGGCAACATCTACGTAGCTCTAATGAGAGATCACACCACCAACTTAGGTCCCAAACCAGAGGTTACCCGAATAATAGTCCCACATCCCCTTCCCTACCACAGAGATTCTTTTGTGAACATGAATTAGGTAAGTATCTCATAAGTGTTCATGCCCAGTATACTGACTTCCTCCTTTCCTGGAAGCTGGATTCCCAGTCTTTGCTCTAAGTGATAAACTCACTTAAAAAAGTGAAGCAATCGTGACAAAGGTGCACACCTGGATGTGTGCTATCTTGGGTTACAGGGGGCCTCCATGACCAGCTCAGTTCTCTGACATGCATTCTCCTCAGGGAGTCAATTTCTTCAAAGATCCCATTTCATTCGCTTCTAATTCTATGATTCATCCTCCCCCTCTTTTTTTTGGTGAGGAAGATTAGCCCTGAGCTAACATCCATGCCAATATTCCTCTATTTTATGTGGAACGCCACCACAGCATGGCTTGATGAGTGGTGTGTATGTAGACACCCGGGATTCAAATCTACGAACCTGGGGCCACCGAAGCAGAGCAAACATTTAATCACTATGCCACCAGGCTCCCCTGATTCATCCCTTTTATACTGCAGATGGCAATGACCTTTCTTTGCTTTTGTCTTACTCCCATTAGATTCTCAGGTGTAACAAGGGAGTCATTTTCCTTCAGTGATGCTATGCCTATGCATGGAGGCTATAATCTTCTATCGTGAAAGGCACAAATTGCATTTATTTGATCAAAAATATTAGGACAATTGTCTTTCTCAGAGAGATGCAATATTTTTCCAAAGGTTAAGACTTTAAAACCAGATGTTTCAGGGGTCATTTATCTCATATTCTTTAAAGATGTTTCTTCTCAAGAGAGTAACTACAAACTATAAACTCATTTGCATCTAAGCTTGGACCTATGCTTTGCCAAAGCTGTCAAATATTTACAATAAGTGTTTGTAAATATCTTTATTTAAGATATGTGTAAAAAAGCTAAGTGACTCTTCTGTGACCATATGGTAAACATTCAAGAGTCAAATAGTCTATACAACTCGATGACTTGAGCAATAACTTACGAAGTTCTTTATGTATTTCAAATTATTCTATCCTTGAATTAGAGCAGAGTTTTGACGATCGTTTGGCAGCAACACGTTCATGTCTACACTCGTGGACTCGACTACAGCCCAGATCTCCTGACCCTCGCTTTGATTTTTCTTCCTGAAGTGTACCATGTTCAAAAGCTATCTGTTTTATTTTTCAATGTTTCCATTCTATAAGGAAACTGTGTTATATTCTAAATTTTTAAAAATCTTTTTTATGTAAGGCTTATTCAAAAACAAAAACCTGACTTCCCAGTGGCAGCTCAGTTATCACTTTTAATGAGATGCTTACATGCTTACAGGAAAGACAATTTACAGTCTGCATTAGTCTGTTTGGGTTGCTATAACAGAATACCACAACCTAGGTGACTTATAAACAATAGAAATTTATTTCTCACAGCTCTGGAAGCTGAAAAGTCCAAGATCAAGGTGCCAGCGCGGTGCATTCTGGTGAGAGCTGTCTTCCTGGTTCACACGTGGAGGCTGCCCTGTGAGGATGGAAGGGCAGGGATCTCTCCGGAGCCTCTTTCATAGAAGCACTGGGTCCATTCATAAAGGCTCTGCTTCATGATGTAATCAGCTCCCAAAGATCCCACCTCCTAACACCACTGCCTTTGGGGTCAGGACTCAACATATGAATTTTGAGGGACACAGTCAGACTATAGCAGAGTCCTTTGTAATCTTCTTGCTGAGCCTTTAACATTTTTTGTATATGGACCTTCTTATCACCATAACAGAATTTCAGAGAAATCCAGACTTATAAACACAGGTGAAAATGCAGATTAGTGCAAGAAGTTGCCTATATTAAATTAGAAAAAGAGCATGGCCGTGAGATAAATTACTGTTTTCCTCAGGGGAGCTGAGAAAGTTGAGGCTATCTCTGGACAAAATTGGTCCTGAAGATACTGGGTCCTTTCTAAGAATGCTTAGCTGGTTACCTTTTTCATAGTTGCAATTTTTTGTATTAAAATCGACCCTGAGGACTCCTAAAAGGAGACTTAAACTCTTGTTTTCTCCCTCACCCATCTAGTCTAGGTCCTTCAAATTGGGAAGACCCATCACCGAGGTCTCCTTCCCACAGGAGGTGACCAGAAAGATGCCAAGCTGTCCAAACCCCTAATGCAGAGCTGGGGAAGAATCAGACAGTGTGTCTACAGGGGGCGGTGGAATATGGTGGGAAAAACAACCACCCATTTCACTCCTTCCTATATTATATTCTGAGGGAGAGAGAAGGGAAATTATGTGTTAAATGGTAATAATAACTAAATATCTATGAGTAATTATCACAGACCATGTTCTGCTGCTCTATGACTTTTACTCTGAATTATCTCATTTAATGGTCACAGCACAGCCTGAGATGGTGCCATTATCCCAATTTTGCAGATGAGTAAACTAGATACAAAGTGGTTAAGAAGGTTGCTCAAAATCACATAGTTAGGAAGTAATGTTGCCTGGATTTGAACCAGGGCAATGCAGTGCCAGAGGCCAGACTCCTAACCACTAGGCAATCCTGCTTCTCCTTGTGCAAGTAAACATCCACACACAGACACACGCACACAATGTGCTTTCCGTGCGCCAGTCACCGCAAGAGGAATTTTTATATGTTAGTTCCACTGTGTTACCATTACCAGTGAAGCATAAGTTCATGATTTCCTTAGTCTATTTCTGTATCTAAATTCCCTAAATTTCAGAAATACAATTTTGAGATATATTAAAATTTCCACTTTGTTAATAGGTGAGATGGGTTATATAATTGGGCAAGTAATCAGGCATTTTTGAAGAGATAAAAGTGAAATTACCCAAAGGAATAAAAAATGAGAATATACACCTCACAATGAAGGAAGTTTGGTTCATCTAAAGTCAACAGGCGATGACAGTAATTCAAGACACTGGAAAGATGAAGCTGTGTATGCAGTTTCAAACAGGAGATTAAGGAATAGATGGACAACACTGCAAAGGGCTTTGCCATAAACTCAAGAGAGAATAAATCTATAAACAATTTTATTTTTCATGATCTGAAGTGTGACTATTTGGAAGAAGAAGATTTCTTAACTTCCGTTAAAAATCAGGTATAGACAACCTCAGATGATGAGTGATTACAAATATGCACCTGCTTGTGCCATGGCTGTAAAATGGTGAGATTGATTTTTACTATGAATCTACAGTAAGAATCGTCTTTTCCCCTTGCACACACATGCACACATGTGTGCACACATGTTACACCTTGATTTTCACACAATTCTTATGTGCTAAGGGCCACCCCAGCGAGGCTGCAGGAGAAGTTCTTCGTTCTACCTCACCATCAGTGAAGACTTCCCTCCCTCTGTCCCTTCCCTCCACACACTAAACTGTTCTCGCATTTCACCACCACACCCTGTCTCTCTCCAAGACCTTCTTCCTAGAGCTTCCACTCCCAACCTCCAGGGTCCTCTTCTCAGCCCTTCATCCTAAGGCAATGATTCCAGGCCTGCTGCAGGCCTCTTCCCAATAAATATTCATTCATGGTGGCCTGAGGAAGGGTCTCCCCTCGTACCTTTGTATTTTCAGGAAAGGAAGGAGAAGAGATAACTACTGACATCCCAAGTTAGAATTCAGAATGTATCTTCCAATGAAAGCAATAATATAAATGACAATGACATCTTTAATGGGATTAGTAGTATTCTTCAGCTTCTTTCACCCAATTATTCAACAAAATATTACTTATTGTCTGCTATATTCCAGGCACCATTCATGAGTCTGGAGATGCGACTGTAAAAAAACAGATAAAATTATAGACTGTTGTATGGATTGGTCTTGATACATAACCATGATGAATAACATCAATCCTATAGGAAATTGTGTACTGAGTTCCTGATAACCAACCTGGGGCATGCAACAATCCCATCTGTCAGTTGAGGAATTCCTATATATGTCTATTTCTATGCATGTATAAATACTAATTTCTCAGTCAAAAACTCATAACCCCTTTGTTCATTCATAGACATATAGCTAAATAAATACACAAGCTTAGTATCCAAATACTATACCATAGAAACAGGTGCCCAGACCTCAAAGCCTTGGTCATGACCTCTTCTCCTTATTCCCCAAGATACCACATCAAATTTCTGACATGTATTTTAAGTCTAAAACAAAGTTCCAAATCCAAAATGTTTTTTAGATTTCCACATAGATAAAACATAGTTACTAAGGACACGTGCTTTGGAAGCAGGTAGACCTGGGTTCAAATCTTAGTACGTAGTTTTGTTACTTTGCACAAGTTATTAAACTCTCCTACTTCTTAGATTCCATATCTATCAAATGAGGATAATAGTACCTATCGTATAAGGTTGATATTAGAATTAAATCAAATCAGTAAGGTATCTGTTAAGTCCACCTTGCCTAGCACAAGGTAAAGATTCAAAAGCTTTCTAATATGAAATGGTTATACGTCATCTATTTGATGCATCGATCATCAGGAAGAATTAGTTGACTCAAAGCCCTTGAGAAACAATAGGCTCCTGTGTCCTCTTCAGGTGAGAGTATATTGGAAGGTGAAAAGACACAAGTTCTATTTTGTAGCTAGGTGATCGATTTTATTTTTGTCTCCCTCTCTAATCCTTATGATTTTATCGTGTCCCACAATATGTGTCCAAATGTTTGCCTCTACCATGGTTTAAGGAAGCAAATATAGTAATTCCATGATTACAAACACAACCTCAACCTAGGAGGTGAGGTGAACACTTCGACCAAACTCAAAAAGAGAGGTTGAAAGTGATATTTTTAAATTAAATCTCTAAATACCTCTGATCAAACCCAAGGGGAGATGTGGATCAAAATGATGTATGAATTGTCAGATAACCACTCGCTACAAATAATTTTCTTCTAGGATTTGGAAATGACATTGATTGAGAAATGGCATGCTATGTCTCACAGAAGGCTACTAGCTAAGATATCTCTTTAACATTCCTTTCTTTCATCTCCCTCCCCAGGGCACTATTTCCATATAGCATGCTAGTCTGGAATTGACGTTTGTTCTGAAGGAGAAATACATTTACCTGCAGCTCTTCCTGAACTGTTTCTCTGGCGAGGAAACACTTACATGCCTTTGTCCCAGGAATCCATTCTCCACCTAGTTTCCTTGGTATCTGACAGATGAGGAAAACTTCCAATCACTCAAACGCCAAGCAGGAAGCAATCAAATTGATCTTTAATTGACCTTCCTAGTGGAAAGTTAGAACTGTCCTTTTCCCAATAATGAAAGTCTTTCTGAACTCTGAGAAAGGGGGACGGGGAAGTCAATTAGAAGCTAAAAACCTCAGGCAGAAAGCAAATACATGTGACCACGTGGTTAAAAAGTATTCCATCTAACCCGGCATTGCTGGCCATGGGAAGGATGGTTCACCAAAGAGAGGAAACCTCTGCACCACTAGGAAAACTTTCAGGAGTTAAATATGGAGAGAATTCAAAGTTTCCCTGTTTTCCTAAAGCAGCCTGGCATTAAATATGAAATGCAGAGTTCCTTCTTCACCGGAACCCAAAGAATGCCTCAGCTTTGTGCTCTGCCTTTCACACAAGAAGTTTCTCTCCATATCTGCATATTGTTCTTAATCTATTCAGTTTGGTTTGCTGGTCTCCTAGGGTTACTCTGAGGATAAGAATTAGAACAAATGAGACTAATAATAATCAAGGAGTAGATATAAAATAAATATAATTTTGTTTTGCCTTCATAGTTTCTTTACATCTTGTTTCTGAAGAATCCAACTCCACACATATATCTTTGCAAGTGCTGTGCTTAGATCAGTAATAACTTTTATATTGAAAAATACTTGGCAATAGTCTCTCTGTGTATCTGTCTCATTAGACTATCAGCTCCCGATTGCAGATTCTATGCCTTATACACCTTGTAGTATGGCATACGAATAGTGTCTTGGAAATTTTGCTTCTGTTTTTGATGTATTTGCTTTTAGATAAGACCTAGCATGAAATATCTGTAGACAAACTCAAGGATGAGTTTGAGTTGACATTATTTGAAATGAAGGTGGTTTTTGTCTGTCAAATATTAAAAACAATGTATAGCTCTGAAACCAAAAATGTTTGTATGAAATGATCCTTTAAAGTGTATTATTTTATATGACAAAGTGGCATTGTAAATTAGTGAGGAAAATATGGACATTTTAAAATAGTGTTGGAACAAAGCATAGAGATTTAGAAAAAGATAAAATTGGATTTTCATTTCACACTGACATCACATAGATTTAGAAATTTAGAATATAAAAATTAAATTGAAGAAACTATACAACAAAGAAATTTAAAAAGGGTGAATTTCTTTATAACCTGGGAATTGGAAAAATATCCCTTATTCAAAACTCAGAAGCAATAGAAGAAATAATAAGTTTTACTACACTAAAATAAAAAAAAAAAAAAAAACCTTGTATAGGAAAAAACACCATAAACAAAAACAAAGGACAAACTAAGAAAAGATATTTACAACTTATATTGGAGACAAAGGGATGATATTTTTATGGTACAAAAATAACCTAAAAACTGAGGCAAGAAAATAACAACCAGAGAGAAATATGAGCAAAAGTGTGAACAAACAATCCACAGAAAAAGAATGAATATATGAGATGATCAATCTAACTCACAAATTAAAATTTTATTGAGATATCACTTCTCACCTATAAGATTGGCAAAAATCCAAAATTTGACAATCCATTATTTTATTGTGATGGATCAACCCCATGAAAGGTGGAAATACAAAAAGAGACAGCACTGATAGGGGGGATCTGGCAGTATCCAGAAGAATTACTTATGCATTTACTTTTTAACTCATCAATTCCACTTCTAGATATCTGTCAAGAAATAGCAAATTTATGAAATTTTTTATGTACAAGGTTATTCATTAGAATTATTTTTAATACTGAAAACTGGAAACAATTCAAATGTCCATCCATAGGGACTGGTTAAATCAATTATGGTAAATTAAATATTATCCAGTCATAAAAAGGACTGAAGAAGATTGCTGTAGACTGATATAAAATAATCTCCAGGATATACTATTAAGTGGAAAAAGAAAAATGCAGAATAGCATATATGGTATGCTATCTTTTGTGTAAGGAAATAATGTGCATTTATTTGGCAAATTACATCTGGAAAAGGAATTTTTTGTACTCAACTTGTACTAATAACAACTAGTTATAAAAAAAATGGGTAGCTATAGAAAAAGAGAAGAAAGAGGATGGAACAGGTTGGAATCAAAGCAAAGGACCTAAAATGTGAAACAATGAACCTAATTCTACATCAAGTTAGAGACATAAGCACACACAAAAACCTTGTTTTTCCACATAGTATTTTAGCTTTTCCCTTTTTTTGAGGAAGATTAGCCCTGAGCTAACATCTACCACCAATCCTCCTCTTTTCGCTGAGGAAGACTGGCCCTGAGCTAACATTCGTGGCCATCTTCCGCTGCTTTCTATGTGGGATGCCTACCACAGCATGGCTTGCCAAGCGGTGCCACATCTGCACCTGGGATCCGAACTGGTGAACCCCAGGGCGCCAAACCGGAACGTGTGAACTTAACCGCTGCACCACTGGGCCAGCCCTGACTTTTCATACTTAGTGGAATATAATATATTCCACGGACAAATACAGTTCAAAAGAAATCTTAACAGTAGTCTAGTTGGTAATAATATTGGTATTTTATTTAGAAATTATATATATACATGCAAATATATAATTAAATTAGTATTATTACATAGTAAAATACTCCAAGTAAGAGAAAAAGAATACAAGTATAAAATCAAAAAAGTTTAGTTAAATATTTTAACGTTAAATCTGATTTGAAATATCATTATAAACTCATGATTTTTTCTCCTTTGGAAAACAAATGTTTCTTAGCTCTGTCCACTGAAGAGGGCTAAACAATAACAACCAAGTACTACTGAGCACAGCCAGCACCTAAATTACGTTTTCTAAATGCCATTCCCTACCGAAAGGCTGCAGGGACTCCTAAGGAACAGCTGATTCTAAATGTGGATCTGGAAATACGCAAGATGAACATTTTGCTGTGTCAAGAAGCAAGGAAATTATCAAAGGGTCATTTCCAAAGGTCACAGGACCCAATATTGTTACCACCCAAGAGGGGTCTGCTGCTCCCTGCAGGACACGCCAATAGTCAGGAGGCAAAGTGATAGGAGAGAAAAGACTTTATGACAGCTTGCTAGCAAGAAGGAAGGTGGCCGACTCATGTCTGAAAGAACTATCTGCCAGAACAAAGACTACAGGCCAGTTATATAGGGGGCTTGTCTCCAGGTTGGGGAGGTGGTTGCTCTCTGGGTGGGGCAGACATCTGGTCCCAGTTCCTGATAGTCCTTTGTTTTACTGGATATGCATCAGAGAATGGAACATCACCCTTTACCCTGATCTTTCAGTGGTCATTGATGATGGCTATAGGCTCTCTGCCTGGGGTCATCACATTCCTAAGGAACTCAAAAGAACAAAGTTATCATCTTAAAGCAGCTGGAAGGGGCCACAAAATCTACAGAGCACGTCTGGGCCAGTTAGTCAGAGGGCATTTAAAGTTCCAATATGGGGCTGGCCCTGTGGCTGAGTGGTTGGGTTCACACACTCCACATCGGCTGGCAGCCCAGGGTTTCGCTGGTTTGGATCCTGGGCACAGACATGGCACTGCTCATCAGGCCATGCTGAGCAGGCATCCCACATGCTACACCTAGAAGGACCCACAACTAAAACTACACAACTATGTACCTGGGGGCTTTGAGGAGAAAAAGGAAAAATTAAAAAAGAAAAAATCTTTTAAAAAAAAGTTCCAATATGGTTTCTTTTCTACAATGGCTTCCCTTATGTCAACCTTGTGTTGAGCCTGTATCAATATGAAAGGATGCCTATTGACCATATTGGAGGTGATTTGAGCATTAAATATAATAATGAATGTAACTGTTTAAAACATTGAATATAGAAATAAATGAGTAAATAATAATAAAAAGAAAGAAAGCAAAAAAATGAAGTCTACTTAATAGATAAAACTTTAAAAATCCTTCTTCAAAAAAGGTCAATTAAAAGGATGAAATTAAGTGTCCACCCTGCCTTCACTCTATTATTTATATTTTGGAGATTCAAAATCATTTGTTTTTTGTTTTTAGTTTGTTTTGGATTTTTTTTTGAGGAAGGCTAGCCCTGAGTTAACATCTGCCACCAATCCCCCTCTTTTTGCTGAGGAAGACTGGCCCTGAGCTAACATTTGTGCCCATCTTCCTCTGCTTTATATCTGGAACACCTGCCACAGCAGTGCACAGGTCTGCACCCGGGATCCAAACCGGCAAACCCCAGAAGTAGAACATAGGAAGTTAACTGCTGCACCACTGGGCCAGCCCCCAAAATCATTTGTCTTGATGAAAGAAAGTTCTTCTTTACAGAATCATGTGGATGAAATTATAGAATTATAATATGGAAATTATAGAATTCTTAAAATCACATTTTATAACCCCAAATGAAATAATTGATTTAAACACCATCAATAGATGAAATCATTAGATGACAGGGACCTTTACAATGGAGGGATTAGCCTCCACCACCAAAAACCCACTGATCATTCCCAGCAGCCCAAAAATTCAGGCAATTCACGCCCCCTAACGTGTTGTGATGTGAGGCACACTGCACCATCCATGACGGAGTCTTACCAGAAAGTGAGGAAATTATAATGAAGGGACTGGGGCATTCGTGGCTTAACCAAGATGGAGACACCAAAAGCAGAGGTCCAATAGCCATTACCCAGAAACTTACATACCACATATATTCCACAGTCACAAGGTGTCTTGAAAATAACTAAAAATGCCTTCCGTCACCTCCAGGACAGGTAGCTCGCCCGGAGATCTGCAGTCAAGCAGAAGGAAGGAAATAATAAAGAAAAAAGTACAAATCAATGAAATATGAAGCAGAAAATACAACAGAGAAAATCAATAAAACCAACAATCAGAATGATCAAGAGAAAAAGAGCAAAGACACAAATTACCGATGTCAGGAATAAAAGAAAAAACTTAAATGGAAATCGTACAGACATCACCAGGATAACAAGGGAATAATATAAACATATGCATTACTTGAAAAACAAAGTATTTGTATGGCAATTGTGTAAGAATGCTGGACAGAGGATGCAGGTGGAATGGGATTCATTGCTTCTGGCTTGTCTGAGGCTTCATGACCTCTCAAGAAATCTGAACTTTTCTGGGTGTATGACTTTTCTGCTTTATTCAGAAAAGAAATTCGAATCCTGTAGAAATACAAAAAATGAACCAAATCAAGATATAAAGAAAGCTTCTTATGCCAACAACGAAATATTAATAAAACTTAAAGTTGAGCTCCTAGCTTGACTTGGAGAAGTACCATTGGAAAAATATTTACAAAAACAGCTTATAACAAAAGAGGCAAAAAAATCTCAACTTTTTCCAGGAATTCAGTAAAGTTTTTCCATTGAGTCAATATGAAATAGGTTCTAAACAAACATACTGGCATACCTTTGTCTTTTCCAGAGAATATTGATAAATTAGATTACGAATTCTCTCCATTTGAGAGGATTTCCCATTATAATTGGTTTATAAAGACCAATAAGCCCTTCTTTAAACTGGCATAGGGAAACAAAAACTCCAAGAAGGGAAAGTAAAAGTACTTTTAAAATGCTGGCCCTTTAAGAACTGGAAAGAGCTGAAATTCTTAAGGAAAGAAAGAAAGAAAAAGAACAAGTTTAACTTCAAATCACGTTAATGCATTTGGCTGCTGCATTACAAGATAAAAAGCCAACAAATGTCACTTTATATCAGGTTAGCAAATAGCTTGTCTTTTTTTTAAGTAGAACTTTAGTTATTTTAAGTAAAATTTGAAGAGCTTTTAATATTGGACATATAAATGCAGAAAAATTCCATAACGATAGGTTCAGATAATATTCTTAAGCAAAGTAAATCCTGCTGAGGTGCTGGTTCTCACTTACCCACTTTCCAGTTTTCCCTGTAATATGAATGACTAGAAATTGCTTTTTTTTAGGTTGAAGCTAACGCAGACGATACGGTAGCTGCAAAGAGATACCATTATGTCAAACGGTGGATGTGATTTATCTGTTTATCAAGGAAATCGATACAATTTCTTTAGGATGGGAAATTCGGTGAGGATATCAGTTGTCCTGGACATGCTGATAAGACCAGTGTTTTTTAAATGTTAAATACCTAAGTAATTTTATGTGTATTTGTATATGCTTAAATGCATACATATAAAGCTATTTTAATTAGCAAACAAAGAAAGCTTATGAATCATAGTTGAGAAAAGGGTTGATGTTTGAGTATAATTTTTGTGCTCTTGTTATGCTCTTAAATCATTTTTTAAAATTTTTATTTTTTTTTTAAGCATTGGTCCTGAGCTAACATCTGTTGCCAATCTTTTTTTTTTTCTTCTCCCCAAAGCCCCCCAGTACGTAGTTGTATTCCTAGTGTGAGTGCCTCTGGTTGTGCTATGTGGGACACCACCTCAGCGTGGCCTGATGAGCGGTGCCATGTCCACACCCAGGATCCAAAGCAGTGAAACCCTGGGCCACCAAAGTGGAGTGCACGAACTTAACCACTCAGCCATGGGCTGGCCCTTTAATTTTTCTTTCTATTTTCAATTGCGGTAAAATACATATAATTTCAATCATTTTTAACAAAATCTCTTTGTTTCTGAAAAAGCTATGGTTTGTAATATCTGTTAGTCCTTGCTATTGTGTTTCTTTTAAATATTTTGCCTTTTCTGAATCAAATAGTAATTTCCTAACTTTAGGCATCTATGACTTATGCTAATATATTGATGTAATGACCAGTTTCCTCTGACAAATCTTTTTGATGCTGTCCTTCCCAAGTGTAGCCCCCAAATTCAGAATAATAAACCTTTTAACACGTCTTTTGCACTCAAACAATTCTCGTGCTCCTCAATAGGCCACCGGGTTTACTGTTTTACCTTATAAAGGATGGATGCTGGATATAACTAATGATAGCCTTCACATATTATTTATCTCAACCACCATAAAAGTGAACTGGAATAAATACCCAGAGACCTTCTCCTGGGATCTAGAATCAGAAAAGTCCTTTTCCTCATTTAAGCAGGCATTATAATTTCTGAATTCAGGCACCACAACTATATAAAACCCTTCTTGTTGTAGGTAAGAGAAAAAGTTGTGCCTCATGGTGCTTATCTCCCAAACTGGGACCTTGTCATAAGCCCACTGCTTTCCGTGGCACTTTTCTTAATCCCCGAGCTAAGACCCATCCGTTGTGTTTACAGGTGGGAGTGGCCCCAGCTGAACTAGTTGAAGTCTCCCCAGAGAGTCTTCTGGCCTCACCTCTCCTGCCATGACTCCTTGACAGAATACAGCCTCATTACTCCAAAATAACACCCAACGCTTCTAGCCAGCCTTACCACCAACCATGAAATTCTACTGTGTCTGATTCCCATATAGCAGTCAAATGATGCTCCAATCTAAATCCAGCTACCTTACTTTCCCTTCCTGATAAAGATGAATTTCATGACTGTTTAAGAGTTGTCCAATATTGTATTAGTTGCTAAGAGAGTACATCTTAATTGTTCTCACCACAAAAAAGAAATGCTAATTATGTGACGTGATGAAAGTGTTAAGGTAACACTTTGGTGGTAATCATTCTGCAGTAGATGTTTCCAGTGAACATATTGTACACCTTATACTTACACAATGTTATATGTCAATTATATCTCAACAAAGCTGGATCTGTTCAGTAGCCAGCCCTGATGGCTAGAGGTTAAGATTCAGCACTCTCCCTGCCACAGCCTAGGTTCTTTTCTCAGTCAGGGAAACATACTGCTGGTTGCAGTATGGTGGCGGCTGCATGTTGCTGTGATGCTGAAAGCTATGCCACCAGTATTTCAAATATCAGCAGGGTCACTCACAGTGAACAAGTTTCAATGAAGCTTCTAGACTCAGATTAGGAAGAAGGACCTGGCCACCCACTTCCAAAAAAATTGGCCATGGAAACCCTATGTATGAATTGTGGTGGAGTATGGTCTGATATAGCCCTGATATAGCACCGGAAGGTGAGAGGACAGCCCAAAAAAGACTGGGCAGGGTTCCACTCTGTTGTACACAGGGTCGCTAGGAGTCATAATCTATTCAAAGGCACTAACAACAACAAAAGCTGGAAAAAAATTGAAATTAACAGTTGTCCCTAATGCCCCATCCTGACATTGACTAATGTTCTCCTAGAAACTGCAATATATTATTTGTTGATGACCTGTGTCTTCAAAATAATCAATGAATATTTTGGGCTAGGCATTCTCTTTACAAAAGCTACCTTATTTAAAATTTTCAGTTAACCTCTCTGCTGATAATAGGTACATATTACAAGTTGTTTGTGATTGCAGCTTTGTTCGGTTCCCCAGAAGCAGCATCTAAGACCGAGATTCATTTGCATAGAGCATTTATTAGAGTGTACACTTGGGTTCAACACCTCTGGAAGGGAAAGAAAGGAAGCAGGATTAGGCAGAGCATAAGGTTGGACCTTGACACTATCTCGACCAAGACCACACGTGACCCTGTGGAGAGCTCTGAAGCTGGGATGGCCTTTCAGAATTGTTCTCCATTACAGCGAGAAAGTCAGGCATTTCTGCTGGGAATCGTTCTGTCTGGATGTAGACTGCCCCTGAGGAGAGCAAATAGCCTTGGGCAAAACAGGTGGAGGGAATAATTTCCAGGAAGAGCTGCCAGCTGGGGGACTAGGTCCTTCCATCCTGAAGGGGGACGCGGGCATCAGATCCCAGTTTCCACGGTGGGCATGGTATGACAACAAGGAGGTTTTCTAACTTCCTGAGACATGCCAACATGAAGAAGAAACAAATGGCTTTTTAGAGGCAGTCTAACCTGCAAAGGAAATCTTAGTTATGAATTAAAGCCCCCGCTTCTGAAGCCCAAGGGGTTGGGCCACCCATAAACCACCATCAGAAAGGCAGCCTTTATTGATTTTGTTACTTTTGGTGTTAAAAGAAAGTCTCCCCCCTGATCTCCTGAATCCATATTTGAATAAGAAATACTCACTCAAGTATAACCATCTGTCCCTACAGAAGAGAGAAGCTACCTCAGCACTGTCTCACTCACAGCCACGGAAGTGGCCATTCCCACGACACTTACTCATCCCATTGAATGCACAGGCGACATAAGGTGCCCACAAGGGCAAAGGCAAATTGGTCCAAACTTGTCAAAAGTATTGGCAAGGAAATTTCCCTGAGACCTTAATAGGTAACCAAATATTGCCTTTTCTGTAATTATCATAACCCAAGAGAAACTATAAAGGTAAGGCATGACTAACAACCCCACCTCAAGGATAATTTCAGCATTTACAAATGGATTTCATTTAGTTGCCCAAATCACAAAGCTTTCAGTAGGTTTTAGTAATAATTTTTAGATTTTCTGGTTAGATTGAAGCTTTCCTTGCTGAAAATCTAACATTCTAACTTTTTTTTGGAGGGGGGTTGTATATTTTGTTCTATTACCCTCCTTACAAGTAAAATGCTTAAGAAGCTATACAAGATTTTTCCTTTAAAACAGAACCTTCATTGGCCCATCAGCCTCAAAGCCCTGGAGAGATAAAATGAATTAATGATATTTTTAATTTTTTTTATTTTTAACAAATTCAAATTTACAAGAAAGTTGCAAGAACAGTTAGATTTACTCCTATATACACTTCACCTGCATTTACTAATTGTAAACATTTTTCTCATTTGCTTTATATCTCTCTCCTTTCTCTCTCTCTGTTTATATATTATACATATTCATGTAAATAATAAAATTATTATTACTAACGTTGAACCATTTGGAAGTTGGCTTCAGATATCATGACCCTTGATTCCTATATACTTCTCCTAAGAACACAAATATTCTCTTACATAATCACAGTACACTTATAAAATTCAGAAAACCCAATATTGATATTATATCACAACATAATATACTAATCATGTACCCTACGTCCTCTACATAATTTTTTTATTGATCCAGAATCCAATCCAGGATCGCCCATTACAATCAGTTCCCCCGACTCTTTAGTTTATCTGGAGCAGTTTCTCACCTGTCTTTGCCTTGATGACACTGATATTTTTTAAGAACACAGGCTAGTTGTTTTGTGGACTCTCCATCAATATGGGCTTTTTGATGTTTTGTCACAATTAGTGTTTGCGTAACTTGCAGGAATACCAAGCATCTGATGTTGTGTCCTCAGTGTACTGTATCAAGAGGCACATGGTGTTGGTTTACCATATTACTAGAGATGTTAACTTTGACCACTCAGTTCCGATGGCTTCCACAAGGTTTCTCCATGTAAAATCATCAATATTCCCTTTGTAATTAATAGGTAATCTGTGAAGAAATACTTTTAGACAGTTTAATCATCCGTTCTCCTCCAAACTTTCACCTAGCAGTTTTAGCATTTATTAATGATTCTTGCCTAAGTCAATTATTACTATGGTAGCTGCAAAATGGTAATTTTTTTCCAACTCTATCTTTCCTTCTACATTTATTATATTACAGTCTAGGATAAGGAAGAGCTTTTCTTTCTCTCCCTGTTATTTTTTATTTATTATCACTAGAGACCCATGAATTTTTATTTTATTTAATGGGTCTCATTCATTACAGCTGTATTTGTGTGGATGCTTAGATTGTCCCAGAATCTGGCCATCGAGATCCCTTCAATCTGGCTCCTGTGTCCTTTTTACAATGTCCATTATTTTTTAGAATGTCCTTTCTTTTTGACAGAATAAAGTACCTCAGACTTACCTTGAATTTTCTGTCTCAGCCCTGGAGTCAACCTTGTCGCCAAGCTATCCAGAAACCATTATATGGCTTGTTTAAATCTACTTAGAGTGTTTGTTCTTTACAATTATATCAATAAATTTATGCATCTTCAATATGCACTCTTAGGGAATCTTTTTCCTCTGTAATTAGATAGTCCTACCATGCTGACTACATAAAAATGTGACCTATACTTTAATAAGATCATCCTGCCTTAGTTCCTTCTAGTGGAAAATGATATTTGAAAACCAAAATTTAGGTGCTAGCTGTGCTCATTGTACCAAGGAGTAATTGTGTCTAAGCTAATTCAGTGGATAGAATTAAGAAATATAGACTTTTATTATAAATATGACACATTTTAAATCATGAATTAAGACGTGTATATATTTTTATATTATGAATTCTTATATCTCTAATTCCAATCTAACACCACAATATTCCTTCCTACCTTTCCCAATTCCATATTTGTATCTCCCCACTGAGACTAGCCTGGCTCCCAACAATAAGATTGTATTTATTCAATTTTTCAATCCTACTGTATACACCAAATGGTTCCAGAATTTCCTCATTCATACTAAACAAAAGATAATTAAGAAAAGTTCAAAGTTCAAGGTTTCATTTTTTGTTGTTGTTTTTGTGTGTGTGTAGTTTTGTTGTCTTTAAACTGAGGGTATATAATCAAAGCACTAAAAGTTATGAACTAATGGTATTTAAAATCATATCAGTAAATATTTTCAGAAGAATTCAATCTGCCTCATCCTACAGTTCTACCCTAGTCTTAATTATGAGGTAATCTATACCACAAAATTCCCATAAACTGTCACCTTTTTGCTGGCCAACATTACCCTTACTACATCCTGATCTTGTCAGGTGTTTTCAAAGCCTACTGTCATATAGAGAGTCATACCCAACAGGTGCAAACTGCACTTCCTAAAGAGATACCAGTGAATGTGCCCGACATAATACACAACCAGTAGACTAGTTACACAGGTTTCTCCCACTATCCAAAAGCAGAGCATTCCTGTCAAACCTCTTCTAAGCCAAAATGACGCAATGCAAAAACACTGTTTTCACTTTTCCACGTTTTTTGTAAAAGCAAAAATCCTCTTTGGATTTCCCACAGTTAGTGAAATCAGGCACTAATGTAGGTCTTTTGTAAAAACAAGATGGCATGAAGTGAACTTTCAAAAAGCAGGGAATACCTATATAGAGAAAGAAAGAGAAATGAAAAATAAGTCTTAGAACTATATTGAAAAGGACCATTTAAACTGTTTCTAACCATCAAGGCTGCTCTTAAACTCCAGAACACGCACTCGATGGATTTATAGTTCCCAATGCAAACTTACTAAGGATCTTACACTTTGAATATCCATTCTCATTGAAGGTCTAATCCTGGGCTCCCTAAAAGGCCTCCAGAAGCAGGAAATTTACAGAAATAAATAAACAATTGCAACAGTCAATTGCTAGAGCTGCCAACACTGCTGACTGTGGAATTTCCTACCTGGCCCAGACCCTTCTAAAAAGTATTCACCCAAACACATCAAATGCACATGGCTTGTTGAACTCCAGGCCTCCCACAATTACTGCTGCTGCTTATATATCTAGAGTCTCAAAGTCATCCATGGGATGTCAAAGACAGAAAGGGACAGGTGACTAATAACGCAAGCTATGATTCAACTATTTTGTCATTAATCAACTCAGAACCATTACATGATTTGTTTAAATCTACTGAGAATATTAGTTCTTCCCAATTAGACCAATGACAGTCAGGCAGCAACTGGTACCCATTGATTATCTTTATGTCCTCTCGATATACACCCAAGGGACTATTTTTCCTATATAATTAGATAGGTTTCCCATGCTAATGATATCAAAATATGACCTACACTTTGACAAGATCATACTGCCTCTCTAAGGATTCAAAACAAATCCCTCTGCATCACGTATTTTTGGTGGGGAGCCTGACATGGTAACTTATCAGAAAAGATCCGAGATACCAGATATCACGCAGATTTCTTCCTCAGACTGAAAGGTGTGATCCACAATTTATCACTGACTGTTGAGTTAGAAGTCCGCTCAACCCACAGAAATTTGTTGGCAAGAATAGTCCCAGCCAATAAAACCATCCCCGACTATTTACAGGCCAATCAAGCAGTGAGTCAATACAATAACTAATGCCTGGGTAAACATTTCAGGAAAAGTGGAATCATTAATTTGTAAAAAAAAAAAAAAAAAAAAAAAAGGGGGGGGCCGGCTCCGTGGCCAAGTGGTTAAGTTCGTGTGCTTTGCTGCAGCGGCCCAGGGTTTGGATCCTAGGCGTGGACATGGCACCGCTCGTCAGGCCACGTTGAGGTGGCATCCCACATCCCACAACTAGAAGAACCTGCAACTAAGATATACAACTATGTACGGGGCGGGGGGGTGGGGGGAGATAAAGCAAAAAAAAGAGGGCATATAGTTTCTAAGGTTGGCCAAACTGATCCATGGGACTTGTACTCCTTGTCGGTTCTAGGCCAACTAAAAACTAGATACAAAGTAGGATTTCAAATATTTCTTTCAATATTTATGACTGTCTTCCTGTACCTTGCCTTTTCTACTGGATGACATTCAGGTGCTTAAAAATCACTACACTGCCACTATGCCAGGCTGACACCCAGCTGATGTACTGCATCAAAAAGTCTGAAGTCATTATGTCTCACTCAGCTGCCTTTGTCCAAAAGGAGGACAAAGCTATTATAACAGAGAAATGGCACCGTCTTGCTTAGTGAAGGAGGAGAGTTCCACAGAAGTCCAGCTGAGAGTTCAACAATAGCCACATCCAGAAATAAAACACGTCACTTTCAGTCCCAGGATTTCTCAGAAAACTCAGACAGCTAGAGTTGCCTTCCCTGATAACAGCCAGTCCCTGATAAATGCCAGTTTGCTTCCAGGAAAAATGTTCCCCTGATAAGTCTTAACGAATCAGCTTGCCCATGGTTGAAAAATAGCACTTCACTGTTACGCAGACTGCTGTGGCTTTTGCTTTTATAAACCCTTCCTTGTCTTGGTTCCACAGCTGATCTCCATCATATATGAGTAAATACCAGCTGTGCATTTAGTTAGACTGAATGCATCTGAGTTATTCTTTGATGAGATGATAATGAACGTAATGGAGACTCGAAGGTTGACTTCCATTTACAAGAAACATAGAAACCAGTGAAGTGACTGCATGGAAGGAAACAGTCACATCCAGTCTGTAAGAAAGTTCATAGGACAATTGACCGAGTTTCTGCAATAACTCAATGGCAAGAATTTGAAAAATGAAGGGAGATCTGTTGCAAATTAAAAGGGATTTGAGAAATATAAAATTGAATAGAATGCGTGGACTATCTTTGGGCTCCACTGCACATAAAGAAGCAGTAAAAAGGCATTTTTGAGACAATCATGAAAATGTGATTATGGGCCAGGTATTAGATGACACGGATGAATTATTACTAAAATTGTTAAGTGTAACAATAGAATTGTATTTATGTAAGAAAAGGCTCATATTTTTTAAAGATACCTACTTAAGTATGTAAGATCAAATTTAAATGATGTCTGAGATTTCCTCTTAACGATTTCAGCAAAAGTGAAAAAAAAACAATACACGCAAGGAAATCTTGATAAATTTTTAACTTGATTTGATACAATTTCACTATTTGCTCTCTCTTCCTTTGTTCTCACTTGAAATAGTTCATCACAAAAATTTAGGGATAATATCCTTATATTTTGGTGTAAATATTTAATATGTATGCACAAGTTTTTGGAATCCTCTTTCCAAAAGAGGACATTTCCTGCACATTCTAAACAAACCCATATAGCAAATCTGTGGGCAATTTTTTTCTGTCACAAAAGACAGCATTTGCTACCTACCCTGCACATTGCTCTTTTGTTACTGAACTGAATTCTTGAAAAGTTAGATGCAATTACTTAGCCTATGATTCAGGAAGCAGTTGAAAATAAAGGAAGAGTCCATCAAGATGTGAAAAGATGAGAAAAAGTAGAATGAGATCCCATTGCCTATAGTCAAGCTCAAAGCTAATGTTATTGTCAAATTGAATTGTTGATGAAACAGCTTTATAAAAATACTACCTACATCTATTAATTCAATTCTATTTGATAACAAAGCAGGATAGAGGTGGAGGAAGTTCAGAGGGTCAGAGAGGTAATAAATGATTAATGGGAAAATATCCCTGGAAGGCAGTAGAATAAAATGCTTTCGCTTTTCTCTTCCTTCACTCCCCCTCCTCCTTCTTCCAGGTGTGACTTAAAATAAACAAAATTCTTAGGCAACTGATGCTAACTGTATGCATAATGCAATGCTCACAGTGGGGCTTCTGTTTAAAAAATAAAATAGGGCCTATGGGACAAACAGATCGAGTCATACTTCTCCTAGATTTCTCTTCCAGGCACTTCAGTATTGTCTCCTTTGTGTTCTCGCTCAACTGTTGTAAGCTAAAATGCCGAGTGGAATCCCAAGGGGAATCAACTTCCCAGCTTCAGTGGTGTCCAATTCGTGTTCTCTGTGGACTCGAGCTGTAAATCAACTCACAGAGAGAAGGAAAAAGTTACAGTGATTGCTGCCAAGATAGAAAATAGTTTTTCGACATTACCAATTTGATGTAAAGATTCAACTTATTAAACTTACATGAAGTTCTTCTTATGATTAGAGCAAGTTAATTTCCTAAAAAGTTCAATTATAAAATCATCAATAGGACTTACTAATTTCAATAAATCATTTTGCTTCCAGGTAAATTATAGTAATTACTAATATATACAAGTCCCATTTTGGACATAAAGAAAGCTCTAGGTACAAAAAAGGAGATCATAATTAACTAAGCATTTTTCATTTTTAAATAACTGATCTAAGAGGAAAATAATATGTTCATCCACCATTGCACAAACAACTCTAACACTTGGAGAATTTTCTGAACAATACAGACTTCGTTATTGATAAGGAATGCTAACTCTCCCTCGTTGGAATGACTTTCCTTTTAAATAAACCATATTGGATGTTTCTGTTAAAGGACATCCAATCCTTTTTGTTTTTCATTCATCTATAAGGGTACAAATACGGCAAAATAATCAAAATGTTAACCATTTAACTTTTTTCATGTGTTACTATTTTAGATGCATCTCTAGATATCATCAGCTTTAACTGCATTTCCAACCACCTAAAAAAATTCTATGGCTTTTTTTTCTCTTTCACAAACTTCCTTTGTAATCAACTGAGATCAGACGAAAACAATTAATTCAACTCTAACAATATTCCTCGTATCTCACTAACTTTTAATAATTACTTTAGGATTCTTTGCCAGACACTTAATTATTATTAGCAGGAAATCACATGACTACATTAGATACCGTCAGCTAATCCTCCAAAGGAACTGCTCCTCTCCAGTTTGGAAAGAAATCAACACGTCAGGCCTCCTCCCAGAGACGCTGAAACCCACAATGATTAAAATCTCTGTTAGCCTGTCTTTGATTTCTGCAACTTCCTCCTACTGCTGTTAAACACAAAAGACACTAACAAGAGTCTTCTACTGATGTGAACTCTATCCACCTATGTCCTTCTGGGAATGGGGCATGGTATGAATATAAAATATAGAATATGAAAAAAAATAGACAATAGTAAACAGCCTGGTACCCACTCCCAACCTGAACTAAGCAAAGAAGGGTGGTTGGAAGCATCACCATGGCTTCACTAGGTCCAATCATCTTGAATTACTTTCAACAGTGTTTTATTATTGTTGTCGTTGTTATTTCAGAAGCATTTTTGGACTATCTACCATGTGAATCACGAAGCCAAGCACTAAAAAGGATACAAGGATATACGCTACTCAGTCCCTACCCTTAAAAAGTTTAAATGTACTGAAAACCATAAACATAGTAGCCACAATTTATTAAATATCCATCATGACTTAGACAGTTTATACATGATAACCCTTCAGTCTACCAAAAATCCTGCAAGAAAGGTGTTGCTGTCCTTAGCTTACACTGTACAGATCTAGTATCTATTCTTCAATGTGGCCATGCGCCTGACCCCGTGAAAACCATTGGCTTCAGGGAAAACTGATACTCATCTTCAGACTTCTGGGGCCCATTCAACTTGTCTTTAAATGAGCCAACAAAGCCCCTTTTATTACCTGAGCTAGTTTGGGTTGTTTTTTCTGTTCTTTGCAACCAAAAGCACTCCAACTGATCACAGGATAACATTCACCCTCCAAAATTAATAACATTTCCTTAAAGAGGTGGAAGCTACATTTTTCTTCATTTTATATTTTTTTAGACATTTAGGAGAAGCTTAGCTGATTTCATAATGTAAAAGCCTGAAATTTCATTGAATAAATATTTGTTGGATGAATGAATTAGCTGAACAAATGAATGAATAATGAATAAACTACTGAGTATGAGATAATTTCTCTGTTCCTATTTTGCCCCTACGCTCCCTGTCTAAGATGCATGATTGACATTTTTATGCTAAAAGAAAACCAATAATTAATTATAACTCAACTCTTTGAATTTATGTAGTTTTTCTTGGCTGGTTGATGATACCCTGCTATCTTTATATTCTATTATAAATCACACTAACCCACCCTCTCCCCTGTTTGACATTATTCGAAAATCACACATAACTGAGGTTAGGTGGCCCGCATCCAGAAAGTCAGAAATAGAAAAGAGTCACATATCTGACACCTGCCCTGTGTATATTGACCTGCCTCTCACATTTCTATCCATGGGTAAGTAATGTTCACCAGAGAATGAGAGATTAGACAGTAGAATGGGTGTTTCGCTTTGTTTTACTCATAGTGATCAAACGTGCAATAGATCTTGTTCAACTGCCAATGGTAGTTGTTAAAGACATTAATGCCACGACTGAGGGACCTTGTCCTCCAAGGAAGCTAAGGAATTTGTAGAAATGACACATAGTCTGAGGGGAAAGGCTGTGGTGGAGAGAAGAGGAATGCTTTAAAGATATGAGTCATACAGACATGCTGAAAATCTCTCATCTCATCACTGGTAACTACTCCACTGAGCGGGAATTAACTCTCACATTTAAAGTGGTAAATGATTATAGAGAGGGAGAAAATGGTTATTTATTACCAGACCTTGCCAACTTCCATATTGCTCTCTTGCTGTGTCATAGTCGCAGAGCTGTAAAACGACAGAAAAAATAATTTCTGATCTTCCTGTTCAAGAAATAATTTTATTGATCTCTACTTAATCTTTTACTTTTCCTATGATTCAGCAGGTCATAACTGCTCCAGTTCCAGTAGCTTTCTATCATTCAGGAGGATGTCTGCGGGGTTAAAACGTCTTACAAGTTAATAGGAGGTGAAGAAATTTATTTCAGCACCAAGGAGAGTACCCTCTTATTTTCAAATGGTTTTATGCATTCAATATTACATATTATTTATAAGGCTAGAAAAGAAGTTTTAAAAAGTGACTTGATAGAAAGCTGCTAAGAACTTATTTCATTCATGAGAAAAATCCTAATTATTTCTATAAAGTTAAACACTTGCCAGGATTTTGCACTTGTACGTGATTTCAACAATGTGCTATTCTTTCGGCTTTCAAACACAATGGAATTAGGGATTATTTGCCTATTTTTCAAATGCCAAAACCACAGTTTCTGAATGAATCTAGACTGGAGGAAAGTTCAGGGAAGTCACAGAAGTGTTAAATTAACAGCGATTAAAAGCTTCATGAGAACAAGTCCTAAAATCTTTCTCACTGCTGTATTTTCAGAGCTTGGCACATGGTAAATGCTCAATGAATATTTATGTGAGTCAAGTGAGAAAGAATGAATTAATGAACGGCATTCATTAAGTGAGTAGGAATAAATTAATGAATACATTGTTTGTAATGAAAAGTCACTTTTTGCAACTGGTCTCAGAGATCCTCAGATACCACACTGCTCAAGCTGAAACTTGACCACATGTTTCCTTGCCCTTTACCAAGAGAGTGTCTGGATCTCAGAAAAACCATGCTCCAGATCACACCTTTCATCTCCACTAAGCCTTCATCACAGAAGGTTCTCCTTAGAGCCCTGGAAAGGTCACTGAGGTTTCAAACCATGGACTCGTACATCTCCAGAGCAGCATGGCATCCAGCAGCTGTGGCTCCCCCAGTGCTCAAGCCGACCAGTCAACCTGGTTCTACCCTATGTCCAGACGGACAGGACACAGGCACAGGAGGCTAACTCTCATCCTCTTCCACGGGGTCCCCAGGTGGACCCTGACTACTTGTCCCTATTCCCAAGCAGTCCAGGCAGCCCCTTCTTTCTGAGCCACGAGTAGCAAACATCAGGCCTTGCTCTGCTGAGAAATACCCAGGAGTCCAGAAACATCTGAGTCCACCTCTGCTGGAAAACAAAGGACAATAATTCAGTTCTGCTCTGAGTTGCCACCATAGTCAGACATGGGGTCATACTGGGAGACTAGAATCTACCAAAGATAGGGCCAAAGGTGAAAGAAAAAACACGAACAAGTGAAAACAGCGTTTAAACAGATGTTTCCAACAGTCAGCATGTGGTGAAGACTTCTCAGGCCTCTGAACCCCTCTCCTTTTTTATGTCTATTTGTGCAATGAAACGTGTGAACAAAGTCAAGCCTGCTGGCTCCCAGGTAGGCACAGCCCAGTTCTTAGCTCCTAGGAGGCTTCTGGGCTAAGGCTCCACTCTACTTGGACCGTACTATCAGGCCCCCAAAACGGGGGGAGCTGCCAGGGAAGGACTGATTTCCATTTCAAACTGCATTCTGGTACTTTGTACTCCAGCACCATTGGCCGATCAATATTTAATGCTTGGAGATTCTGACTCTGCGGGAGTCATGTCAGGGGACCTGGGGAGCCAATCTGCTTGAGCTTCTGAGTGATAATTATTCATGGGCTCCTGCCTCTTGCTCTTTCTCTCGCACGGTCCCACTCTGCAGACTCAGTGCCTTATTCAGTCTTCTCTCTCGCTCTCTCCGCTGCTGTAGCTGGACCCTTCGCCTTCGCCGCCGCTCAGCATCTGCACATCTCTACAATGGCTAAAACGGCAATGGGTAAGGCATCGCGCCTCGTTCTCCCTCGGCTCGACCTGGAGCCCACCTCTCACCTTCTCTCTTAGAGCTTGGAAGGCATTTGGAGATATTTTAGAGGGAAAAAGACGTTAATGGTAACACAGGAACCCGGAGGACGGAGGCAGCTCTGGGGGTTTGGGGAGGGCAAAGAGGAAGTCCTTGGAAATCTGATAGCTAAGAATTTCTTTTAAAAGGTAGAAGCAGGTAAGTTGCCCTCCCGTGGGTAGGGTATTTATTCTGTTTCCATATTTAAAATTAGGACTCAATCGTGGGGGGAGGGTGTTACCTTAACCTTTTGCTTTAAATGGGGTTAAGGGACCTTCTGGAAAGTGCTTTGTAACGTCCTTCATTTTCTCTAGTTTACAAAAAAAGGAAATGGGGAAGAGAATGGGGAGTGGAAGAAAGGAAAAAGAAAAATGCAAAGTCAAAGCGGTCCCATCCAGGCTGTTTAAAAGATGGGTGGAGACGAGGGAGGAGGGCGGGTGGGGAACCGGGCAAATTTTATGGCATTGTCTCGTCGGAGAAACCGCTAATCCTGGGGCGCGGGGCGGGGAGGTAAGGGCGCTGGGCGAGGGTGGGGGGACCTAGATGCCTTTGTGTTAGGGACAGGGAGGGGAAGGAGAGAGGAAGTCCGGAGGGCACGGAGGGCGCGGGTGGGCAGCTGCAGGGGCGGGGAAGCGCACGGCGGGGAGGGGTGGAGGGGCGGCAGTTTCGCAGGCGCTGGGGTGGGGTTTCTTTGTGTGAGGACGAGCGGTCCCGGGGAGAGGCACCTGCAGCGCTGGGCGCACAATGCGGACGGCCCCACCCTGTGCGGAGCCGCGCCGGCGCCCTCACCCTTCCCCCAGCCGGGTGCGGCATCCTCAGCCGAAAGGGGGCCGGGTGGGGAGCGCAGCGCGACACCCAGGAGCCCAGCCCTGGGGGGACGGCAGCGCCACGCCCCGCGCTTTGCGCTCCTGACTCCCAGGCTCAGCTACTGAGTGCAACCTGACCATCGCCCCCGCCTTGCCCACCCTGGCCTCATTGTTCTGTTTTACAGACAGCGGGGGTTAAAGTGGGCTAACGTTTTTCTTTTCCAAACCACATTGCATAGAGTGATTAGACATGGACACAGGTAAAGGCTTCTATGAACTCGTTTGAGAAAAAGCTTCTGGAACCCGGATACGTGTATACATAATAATAGAGATACAAAAGAGGTCAAGGTCTTAAATTGAGCTACGTGAAATATCCGTTTCGTAGGTCAGGGCCAAATATTTGCAGTTTTCATGGGTTCGCCTCTACCAGAGAGACAGTCGAGACCCAGAGAGACCAAATGAGATTCCGGATCCAGGGCCTCCATCCCCAACCGGTCTTGCGCCTCAGTGCCCCAAGGTCCGGCGCTCGGTGGCCCTGAGGTGGGCAGGCAGGGAGGGGCCCGAGGTCCCGCGGCGCCTGGAAACACCCCGCCCCCGGGACCCGGTGCCGGATGCAGAGAAGGGATAAAGCAGAGAAAAGGGCTCGCTCTGGACAGTTCCGCCCTGCCCCACCCTCCCCGAGACTTGGCGAGGAAAGGGGGCTGGGGAGGGGCCGCTGAGCGGTCAGCAGTCCTAGCGCCCCTTTTTCCAGCCCCGCAGCCCAAAAAGGCCCGGGCACCCCTTGATGTTGTGCAGACACGAGGCGTTGCTGCGAGTCCCGACGCCGAGCCCCTCCCAGCCAAGCGAGGGGCTCTGCAGAAAGGCTGGCTCGAGCCCCGCCCGGCCACACAAAGGCGCGGCCCCACCCCAGCCGGCCGCGACACCGCAGAGGTGACCCCTTCCCAGGGGCGCGGGGAAGGGTTTCTCTTTTCGCCCTCCCGCAGCCCGCGGAGCTGGAGGCTGTTGGCCCCCAGCCGAAGCCCACCCCCCACACTCTGTTCTCTACGCTTTCCCGGGACGGAGACCCCTTGGATGGGCTCTCCGGGAGGGACCCTCGCCCCTCGAGCGAGGCGCGGCTCGGCCCCACCCCTCCCAGCTGGGGCCCGGCCGCGATGCCGCTGGCCGGTTGGGGGCGCACGTGGCGAGCCGGCGCGTGGAAGGCGGCCAGCCCTGCAGAGCCCCGCGCCGCGCCCTGCGCTCCCCGCCCCCGGGCCGGGCGCTCGCCCCGCGGGTGCAACCCGCGAGACAGGTTTCTGCGCAGTGTCCCGAGCTACCCTCGCTTCCCGCAACTCGCGGTTCACCCGCAAGTCCAGAAAGGTTCTGAGCGTGGGGGATGGGGGCGATGTCGCTGTGCCCTCTGCACCCGCACCGAGAGGTTGCTGCTGCAGGAGGGCGGCTACAAACTCATCGTCATCATCAGGATTATTGTTTTTATTTCAAGTCATTATTATTATTATTCATGACTCAGTGGCCCTATTTGTTCAAAAGGTCCAGCTTGCATTTGATTAACCCTTGTTGCACTCACTTTTCTTCCTCCTGCTCCACCCTCCCCTCACCCCAAAAAAGAATCCTTTCTCTAGTGGTGCTTCGTTTTACGCTATAAAGCAAATATGTTGCGGTTCCTGTTGGGGTTATGCATGTTCATGTGAGTCGGATATATGTCTAGGTGCTTGCTAAGGGAAGGGCTTGTGCGCCAAAGATTGCTGGAAAATTCTCCGCAGAGAATTGTTTGTGGCTGCAGTGGGTGAAAATATACATATATAATTGAGATGTTAGGATCTTCACCGTGGATTCCGTAAGGTTATGTCTGTAAATATAGGTTATGCACAAAATTTTAACAAAATTTTTTTTAAACTGTTCTTCCAATTGCTGATTCTTGATACAGTCTCAATTCTGCACAGAAACACGGATGGTGAAATGGTAGCCATCATCCCATTAATAAAAATCCCACCCCAAATACGATAAATGGCAAGGATCCTTTCTGCCATGAGTAAGCAGCATTTGCAAATCATGAAAAGAAGCACAACCTCTGCAATATTAAAATAATGGATTTTGAAATCATTCCAGTTGCAAGGCATAATCAATTAATCAGCAGAGCGGGTGCTTTTTCCTGACTCATTAAACAATTATTGTATTCTGCATGATTATACTAGGTGCATATAATATTCTCCACTATCTTCTCTAATGAAGTGGACACCTTCTAAGTGGGTATATAAATAACTAGAAATGAAAAGAAAAAGATTTGGTCAGGATTTCAGAATAAAATTGAAAGAGAAACAGCATTAGCTTATCGTTCAGTCTTATATGTATAATTCTTACCAGATGCGTAAGTGGAGCCTGCAATAAGCATTATGTGACCCCTTGTAGCCCAATGCAAGTAGCTAGTATGATGATATAAATTACTACACCTGGTGGTAGTTGTCTATGCATTGTAAAATTCTCTGAAAGAAAATATATTTAAAAATGACAAATAAGATTGGATAGCTTGTAATATTAAAATCTAGAACTTTGTTTAGTCAAAATTAACACTGGTTTTGTGATGTGACTTGCAGATTTGTAGTAAATTATTCTATTCTAAGGGGGAGGGGAGTATTTTTATTGTTAGAGCAATTGCCTCTGCCCTTAGTCATTAACATTTTTAGCAGGATTTTATTTGTTGTGTTAAAAGCTCTTTTACTTACTTTCAGGGGTTTTTAAAAAAATTATTAGTGGATGGATTGTGGAATAAGCGTTTGATCATTTGGCACAGTATGTCTTCCATCAGATAGCTGGTTCTCAGGGAGGAAAATGCTGCAAGAGGATGCATTTTACTCAGAGTCAAGAAATGTCCTCTCAGAGTGCCATAAAGCCAAGTCACACAATAAAATAGTTTTCTTCCCTGCAATTTAGAATCAAAATAGTTACCTAATTCTGTGAGTCTCTCGTAGTTGCTTTCAAGCAGAATTTTAAGTTCAACCTGTATAATTAAAATGAAATGGAAGATGAATCAATTACATATTTAATTGAAGATTTTTGCCATTGAATCCAGACCATCTTTAGGAAAATTCCTGATTTCTCAATCACCATTGTTTTTCACTCCAACTGACTAGGACTGTCTATATCCCCTACTCCGCCCCATTAGCTAGCTCCCTGCTCACACAAGGCTGCAGGAAGCTGGCCTCCGAGCAGGTGGCTACCTGCTTTGGGTGTGGTCACCCCAAGCTTCTGCTATTGAACTCCAGCTCACACAATCTCCTCTTTGGTTTTGGAAAAATACACCTATTCTGTTGTCACAGGATCTGTGACCTTATATTAAAAATTCAAGAAATTTGCCAGACAACAAGAGAATACCAAATTAGCCGGTGACCCAGATGTTTCCAGAATGGAGGCTTGTTCTCTTTCCTAGTTCTCTCGATTGGAAAACCTTGGAGTCTGCATTAATTTTTCACCCCACTAGAGGGCGACCAAGTTCTCTAAAGCAGAAGAGGATTGATTTAAACCCAGTTTCAAATACTAGCTATTTAATAAAACCGTTTTTCTTAATCTGTAACAGTCAATTGCTTATTCAGTAAGTTAATGCCATGCTTAATGTCCTAGTGGATGAAAAGGGCTTGTGCACCTTTTCAAGGAGACAAGATGAAATGAGTGAACTTCATAATCTGGAAGTAGATGTAGGCCCCAGCTAATTATTTTCTTATGATTTTATTTTCTAGTTTCATTACATTGTTATTATAATACCATATGTTACTTTTGGGTATTCATAGTAGATAAATAGTAGAAGATGGCCGGTAGTAATAGCAAAATTATTTAGGAACAGAATGTTTTAATGTTTAAATAAAGGAATAAATTAAACAAAAACATTGTTAACTTATTCATTTATTTAAAATGTGCTTGATGTTGGAGACACACCTGACTGTCGGTGTCCGCCTTCTGGGAGCTTGCAGGCTAGAAGGGCAAACGGGTAGATACAATGCCACACTAAGGAGTGCTACCAAAAAACAGGCATAAACTGATTTTTAGGATCATCAAAAGTGGAATTTTTCATATTTGCATTGGTGTGCAATTCTTTTTCTCTTATATTTCCTGTAACTATAATCCATCTCTAAAACATTTAAGAGTTTCAAATGACTCTGTTCCTCAATCTTTAATGGGCATATGAATTACCTGTGGTTTTCGTTAAAATGCAAATTCTGATATAGTTGGTCTGACTGAGTCCAGACATTCTGCATTCCTTCCAAGCTCCAAGATGCTGCTGCCTCCAACCAGTAGACATATCAGTTATAGAAATATAAAACTGTGACATGCATGTACCTCCCACAATAAGCCCTCGTGTTACGTCTTAATATTTTCAAATCCACGGCAATCTTTGCAAAATATTTCACTTTCAAACTCATCCACTTAGGGATTTTATTCCTTTGGGAGTTATGTGTTGTGTGCCATCACTCTCTTAATTGGAATTTTAAAAATATATTCATATTGCAGGACTCAGCAGAAGACCTTCAAGAGAAATGTGGAAAATAAGAGTTTGGCTCTGTGTGTGTGTATGTGTGTGTGTGTGTAAGAAAAAATGAATGTGGCTTGTGGTTGAGTCGAGAAGGATGATAAGTCAATATTGCTGGCTTACTGTTATTTACAAAACAATATGCAGAACGAAAAGTTTGACTCACAACCTTTTAGTTGTGGAATAACGTGCAAAAGTCTGCAATCCCACTCACCATACAGCTAATTCGCTGCAAATACTCCACATACCGAAGAAATTAAAAGAGGATTGAACAGCACTAAAATTGTCTCTCAGTACAGTCCATGCTTGTTACTTACCAAATTATTGTAACAGAGTATTTCTTCCCAGATACGACATGAGAAAATCATTTGTTGCGTATGATTGTAGATTTGAAAACTGAGTATGCATGTCTTTTCTGCTTACTTAAGCCAATAAAGGACCTCCACTGTTCGACACTAACTTCCTAAGAAAGTCAACTGAAAGGGAAAAAAATGGGTCTTCAAGAGATATCATCAAAAATATAATATGTCTTTCCTCTCGACCACGCAAACATTACCACATTTCTGGGAATGCTATCCTGCAAAAATGATGCTATGCATGAAATATCTCAAATTAGAAATTTACTATTTCCCAAATAGGGCACTAAAAACCTGGTCCCGAGTAAAATTGGCCACAGAGTTCATAGGATATGGTGTTATTCAACATGAGGCTGGATTAAGCCTCAAGGTTACCCATTTCTTTGTTCGTGTTGTTTTAACTATTCATTTCAGGGCCTCAAAAGCTAGGGAACTTTCCATTTTTGCAACTTGTGGTACATTTTTAAAAAAGAAAACATGCTAGGACCGAAGTATAAAAGTCGTGTGTTTTAAACGTTTAATCACAGCTGTCTGTTGTGGCTGCATGTCTGTATAGCTCATTTGGAGATAACAAAAATCTAAACTTGAGGACCTTAGAGACTGAGCCAAAATTTTTTTTGAGTGCTCCTTCAACCAACAATTGTCCTGTGATAATTGCTTTCCTTCAAGAATCAGTTTTCTGGCATAGACATCAGTTTCAATGTCTGTCAGAAGTGGCTTTTATTTATTGACTTAACCCTTATTTAGCACATATAACGTGCTAGGCACTAAGCACTTTGCGCATATTAACTGTATTAATCATCCAGTAATCCTAAAAAGTAGGTACTATTACAGATGAGGAAACTGAGATGCAGAGAGGTGGAGTGACTTGCCCAAGGTCACACAGTTAGATCCAGAATTTGGGCCCAGGCCCTCTGGCTCCAGATTCCAAGCCTTTAACCAATACTGGCTACTCTTCCATCTGTTCCATATCAGAGGTTCCCACCATGGAGGTCGAACCAGGGATACCGCCATTTTGTTGAACACTCCTGATGGTCTCATCCTTTCTCAACACAGACTCACACTGAAGAGGAAGTGCCTTCAGATCGATGACTAGTTTCAATAGGTAACACAGGGCTCATTAAAATAACTGCCATGATTTAGGCTTTTGAGGAAAGAGAGCTCTGAGACCTTGGGGGCTGTAATGTACGGACCCATGTCTCTCTGAAGGCCTAACTAAGAGGAAGGATTATCAGTATCATCCTAGTTAGAGCATTTCAAATGCATCCCTAGCTCCTTCTGTAGACCCTAGATATTTAATATAAATATTTTATTTTTAAATCTAGAACTAAGAGATATCCAGCCCAGGCATCCACATTTAATATAATCATTAGATATTACTTCAAAACTCTAATCTTATTACCTCAAAAGCAGGCAGGCAGGATCCTGTGTGGGAAGGCTCTGGATCCCCTGTGAAACCTTTTTAATTATCTTTTAATAAGGGAATCATGTCCTGCCATTTATCAAGGAGACATTTGCAGTAGTAAAACCTGTGTTTATATAACCCATTTTTATTAGGCATGATTAAAGATAACATTTTGTGTACATTTCTTCTCACAAAACACTTTTATGAGAATGTAAAGGTTAATTAATGCATTTCAGCAATCATTTTGCTAGTCTCTGGAAATATAGCTTCTCCAGGAATTGTACTTAATAAGCCACACATTATACTATAAAACCATAACCAAAATTTTAAATTTTTTCTCATTTGTAATTTTGTTGACCTCCACATTAAAATATTTAATGCTTGAAAAATTGCAAGATTCCAAAAGTTTGTTTTTGTGAACAGAAATAGATAATTACAGTTCTTGTATAGTACATTAAAAATAATATTGTCTGGAACTGATTTGTTTTTTAACCAAAATCATAAAGCAATGCCTGTGAGAGCTTATTCAGCAGTTATTCTTCTGGAATAACTGTACTTGGGATGTTAGAGTTTGTACATCATCCATTAATACAAGTACTTAGTATGACAATGGGTCATCAGTAATCTGAATCTGTCAATCTTTTGGTTGTATGTCTTTACATCAAGATAAAGAAATGGATGGGATTTATCTAAACTTAGTCCCACAAATACTTGTCCAGGAGAGCATTTTAAAGTTTAAATTTTTATTAGCATCCTGCTCCCTCTTTTGGCAGATTTTTTTTCCTATGAACTACAGCCATAAAGTTTAATTTCCATTCAAGGGAACTGCTCACAGGAACCTAAGAATAGTCTTTCCGTTTGGGCTTCCAAGTGAATAGAAACCATCTCATGTGATGAGGCTCAACCTATAATATATTGACTGTTGCCAAACAGACCAGAGACTCTCATGGCCATGTCGCTTGTCTTCGCTTCCAGGCTCCAAGAGGGAGGTACGAACAATCTCAGGCAGTTGAACTGAGGCCCGAGTCCCTGCCGCCTCCCTGGAACCCTCCTTCAGAACACAACTGTCTTTCCCACTGCATGGTTCATCTTTATTCCTAACACTAATACCTATTGTTTAAATCTTCAGCTTTATCTGAAAAGCGCCAGTTAGCATCCTTCTCCTAATCATTGTTCAACACATGAAAAATTACCAGAGTCAGCACAGATTACCTGATCCAAGACTCCTGTCACTTTAAAAAAGTCATCTTTTCATCCTGCTTCAGACCTACTTTTTCCTTTTATAGTCAAAAAAAAAAAAAAGAGCAGACAAACATAGAAGATATAAAAATGTTCAAAAGATAAATTAGATGGCACAATCTATTTGGGACCTTGTAGTTCTTCAAAAATATTCACCCACTCCATCCTTTTCAATCTTCATATAATCCTTATGAGATGGGCATAGTACACATGTTACTCTGTGGTATACATGTGGTGAGCTTCAGAGCCAGGGCCAGAACACAAGTCTAATAAAGATATATATTTATAAATATATGTATTTAATATATTTTAGATATGATTATAATGACATATATAATAAAGTTTAGCACTTACTCCACTGTCCTGTAATCCCATATGTACAAGTGGGGAAAGACACACCCAAACATTTATTTGCCTTCAGTCTAAAGTCATTAATAGTTAACAATATTAACTAACATAAAATAGATTCGAACACCTACTGTGTTCTGAAGCCTGTGCTAGGTATTGTGAGAATATAAACATAGTCCTCTCCCCTGGAGAATTTAGTCTTTTGAAGAAAACAAGACTTGTACATTCAAAAAAAATAATACCAATAATAGTCATTTATAAATAGAAAAGTCTT